>NW_004949158.1:401870-423838 GCF_000317375.1 Microtus ochrogaster
AAAAAAAAAAAAAAAAAAAAGACTTCTTCATAATAGCCTGTAACTGAAAACAACTCAAATGCCTATTAAGATTAGAATGATTGGGCTGGTTGGCTTAGCAGGTAAATGTGTTTGCCATCAAAACCTGACCACCTGAGTCTGACCCCCAGAATTCATGCGAGGGTGAAAGGAGAGAATTGATGCCCAAAGTTCTACAAGTGTCTGTGCTACATTAAAAAAAAAAAAAAGAATACATTCAAAATAGAGAAGGAAGTGGAGTGGAAGGAAGGCGGGGAATAGGGGAAGGCAGCGGCAGAGGAAAGGACAGGTTGTGCAGACCCTGATTACCCTGGCCAAGGTCTTGGACATAGTAAATGGCATAAACAAAGCTCTCAAATCCTTTCTACCAGCCCCGGATCTCACTTATGTATTAGTTCTATATTTCAACTCTAATTAACCTCTAACATTTCAGGGTATGGAATGCTCAAGCTCAAGGATGTAAAGAGGTAGTTTATATCCACAGGAAATTAAAATTCACCTGCTACTTATATACATTACAAAGGATCAAAGGTAAATCAACACTGATGAAAAGGAGGGAACAAGAAAAGCTCTCTTATATGAAAGCAGCATGTCACCCATCTGGGCTACAGATGGATGAGTTACCATTATGAGGACGAGACCTGTCGAAGGTGAGCACAGCGGTGCATGTCTTGTAATTCCAGAATTTGGGAGGCTGAGGCAAGGAGATCATGCATTCAGTCTGCACAGCAACTTCCAGGCCAGCATGAGATGTACCGCTAGACCCACCAAATAAGGAAATGAAACAAAGACCCGTTATGATGAGTTAATGTACTAGTACAGGTTCTTCGAGGTCTGAGGTTCACTGGGTGTCTAGCGTTGGCCTGGCTTGTGCAATAGGATCTAGCCCATGCTTATTTTGATCTAAGGGGTTACTCTGTGTGAAAGGAAGTAAGTTTAAAGTTTTACAGAGTGAATAGATCAATACCCAAGGTGCGGGCAGGGAGACTTGGGAAATTATAGGAATTCAGTTTTGCATTATGAGTGTCTTATTTGCTTAGTTTTAGAGATTTAGGAAAAATAAACACCGCGGGGAATCCTCATCAATTGTGATTAAGGCTTCTTTCCAACGGTAAGGCTATCTAATTACCAAGCTCATGGGCTCGCAGGGTTGCTGAAGTTGAGAAACAATGGAGGTACGCTTCTCATCACCAAGATTCCAGCTTTTCCCAGACAAAGAAGCAAGTGCAGTGAAGCAAGAGGCTGAGACACCCGCCCCCCACCCCTTCTGTAGGGTTGCAAAGCCCAATCATTTGAGGGAGCTGGGGCTCTGAGCTGGGCTCAAGGAGAAGCACGCCATTGGTGTTTCCAATGACCACAGAGTTCTGGTAGCCTGTGGCAGCGGCAGACTCCCCTAAATGTCTTTTAGTTTCCAAGTCATCCCGCACAGGCTGAAATGTGTTCTCTTAATTTCTTTGCACTGACCTTGGTAAATGCTTATATAACAGCTTGGCCTTTTCACAAAAATTAGGTCCTGTGCTGGGACAAGTTGCTGATTGTATCAAGAATTCTAAGCTTTGAAATCCCCAAATATATTATTTAAAGGTCTTGGTTCATTGGGATTATAAATTATGACATTTCTATAGGAACCAGTCAGGACTGACTCGGAGGATGCCCAGGGTGGCTACAGCAGAAGAGTCTATGGAGACAGACGGTAGCAGAAGAATTATGAGAAGAATGTTGGAAGGAGCCCAGACTCTGTTTGCTAATTATGAAAGCCTAGAAGATTATGGAACAGTGTGTCAGTATTACTAAAATGGTGTTTCCAGGCAAGGCAGATATGGGATAGGGAAAGATAAAGTCTTTTTAAGTACTTGTTTTTATTTTATGTATATGAGTATTTTGCCTGCATATATGTATGTCTGTGTGTGCATCATGCATGTGCAGTGCCCGAGCTGTTAATAGTAGCTGATTAATTATCACTGTGATGTAGAATTGTCCGTTATTTATATCTTACTTAGGCGTTGTCTCACGTCATCAAGGGTTTATGAATTCATATCGCTTGACTTTAAAGAACGCTTAAATCATAAATATTTATTTTTGTCATAAAAAATCAAACAAATACAAAAGAAAATAGTAAGAATAGTAAAAGGAACTCTGTGTACTTGTCACTTAGAATAGAAGATTATCATTCTATGTATGTTTTCCATTTTTTCCCCTTCCTTGCTTTTCATCTCTGTATCTGTGTCTTGCCTGTGCTATTTCCCATGCCTTTCTGACCTGACTTATTCATCCCAGAGACTTCCCCTGCTCTCCAGCATAGCAAGATGTAACCAACTCTCTTCACTTCCTGCTACAGGCCTCAAATCAGCCCATCTCCCAAGGTACATGGTTTGTGGGCACTACGCTTGATTTTTAAAGGTATAAACAAAAAGCTGTTATACAGGAATGATATCCAGATGGTTGTGGCCATTACCATCCTGAAGAAAGAGTTTTAAAATGGCATCAAATAAATAAGACTATGTGAGCACATTAAAATGAATCTGTTTTTTAAAAGAAAGTAGATTTGCCAGCATGTAAACTTGCCTCTAGGTAATCCTTCTCTTGGGTTGCTTTCTTCCATCTAGGAAATGTTCAGTTTCTCTGGGATTGTTTAACCAGAATTCCATGTCAGCCCTTACCAGGGAGTTTTAGCACTTTTTATAGTAGTATCCTCATTTTGCTTTCACTGATTTTAAGAAAAGGCTAAGTGGCACCTAGCACCTTCTCTTCTCTCCTTAGAACAGTTTTCATCTTCTAGAAGAACCATTGCTCCATCCCACCCTGTAGGAATGAAGACTTGTTAACCTGTGAGGCAATGTTGTTTCTCTTTTCCCCTCCTTATCACAGCCTCTGCGGTTTTCAGCTGCGGAGATGAGCAGAGAGAAAAGGCTGTGTACCATTCTAGGGATGTATTCTCCAGAGGCTTCCAATTGGAGGGTTGTGTAAGGAAGGCTGGGCGTCTCGTCAAGAAGCACAGGTGCAAAGGGGCTTTGTGGCAGTGTTAATTGTCAACCCGACAGAACCTAGGATCATCTCAGGAGCGGGTCTCCAGGGGATGCCTGTGAGGGATTGTCTTGACTTTGTGCACTGAAGTGGGAACATAGCCTCACTGCAAATGACACCTTTCCTTGGCAGTCCCAGGATGAGCTACTAGACTAACTAAGTGGAGAAAGGGAACTGAGAAACTGCATTCCTGTGCCCGTCTTTCTGTTTTCTGACTGTGGGCTTTAGTATGACCAGCTGTCTCATTCCGCAGCTGGCTTGACTTCCCCACAGTGATAGACAATGCCTTGAAATGTGAGCTAACGTAAACTCTCTCTCGCTCCCTTAGGCTGCTCTGGTCAGGGTAACACAGAAAACAGCCGCAGAAAAGTAGACTGGTGGGAGCTGAACGTGTGCGCTATGGAGAAAATGTTTGTGTCTTCCTTCCTCAAATTCATAGGTTGCCATCCATTCCCTAGTGAGAGTGAAACCCCCATGAATAAGATTTGTAGCCTTAAAATGAAATCCCAGAGTTTACCTGTTCACCCCACCATGTGAGGGCACTGTGATGGATGGATGGATGGATGGATGGATGGATGGATGGATGGATGGATGGATGGATGGATGCCAGGAAGAGTTAGTCGCTCACAAAAACCAGGCCCTATTGGCATCTTGATCTTTGATGTGCAATCTCCTAAACTGAGAAATAGTTGTTTAAGTCCCCTGTTTCTGATGTTTTGTCAGTGCAGGCTAAGCAGACCTACTGCAATGTGAGTGCATGTTTATGTAATAACTCAAGCATGCGCGTTTCCCAGATGCCAGGCGTCATTTGTAAACTCCTTATGTGTGTTTAACTCTTATCCTTAGTAAGAAGCCTTATGAAACAGGTATCCATTGCCTTCATTTTTATAAGTAGGACTCTGAGGAATAAATAAATGGGGCCCAAGGCCACTCAGCTATGACATGAGAAGCCAGAATTTCAATCAGAGCAATCTGGCATTAAACTCACTAAGGGCTCTTTTTCTTCTTAAGCAAAATAGAAAGACTTCTGAATCTAAAAACCACAGCTGGAGGGAAATCACTCTGTTTAAGGGTGAAATACCAACCCTTCATTTTAAAAAACAAGAACATGCAGGTGCCCAGTATCATCATTATACTCTGCTGGCTGACTCAAAGCATGTTCAGTGGACAATTGCACCGTCATTGCCCAAGCAAAAACCAAAACACATCTTTATTGTTCAGAAAGCACTTTCGAAATTAGTATTATGTAAGTTAATTGGAGGCAGGGACGATGCAGTATTTATTAGGAATTTTTGAGACAGGGACTCATGTCCCTCAAAGTCACTAGGTGTCTGAGGATGATCTTGAACTCCTGATCCTCCTGCCTCCATTGGCCAAGCGCTGATGTTTTAAGTATACATTGACACACCCAGCCTGTCAATCTTTTTCTCTCCAACAATCTAGCACATAGCATGTAAAGAGCATGCAATGAAAATAAATGGTATTTGTATAAACTAAAGCTGGTAAAAAGCACTCTGTATGTGTGTTAATGTGTGTGTGTGTTTGTGTGTGTGTGTGTGTGTGTTCATGCACTGGCTAGGTAGAGCTACTTTTGAATATGAAAAGTACTACAGGACAACAGACCCTTTGTATGTGAGTTCTGTAACATCAACCACAAGTGAACAAAGCCACTGAGTTCTCAGAGCAAGGTAATTTACAATGATGTTACCAGACCACGTTTTTAGAAAATCAAATGCTATGTTACAGTGTAACCGTGCTAGACCTGAGAGCCCTGTCTTTACCTATGGTCACAGCCCATCAGTGGAAACTTTGCCTGCTTTCCTTTAGCTTTTACTGCAATGTTCCTGTTACACTCTAAGCAACCTGTCTGCAGATTTCTGCCTTAACATTTAGTCTTTGTTCTTAGCTGAAGCTTTAAAGTAAGCTAACAAATACTATGCAATATTTTCTTTTCTTTGTTGTTGTTTTTTGTTTTTTGAGATGGGGCTTTCACTGTGAAGCTTGGCTGTCCTGGAGCTTTCTTTATAGACCAGGCTGGCCTCGAACTCATAGAGATCCTCCTGCCTCTGCCTCCTGAGTGCTGGTATTAAAGGCATGCGCCACCACTGCCAGGCACTATGTAATATTTTCATAGTCAAATTTTAGGAGTACTTGGTTCCACAATTTTAGGTTTTTTAAAGTTTTGGATCATCTGTATATTTTAGGGATTACAATCAGGCAAACCAGAAAAAGTTTATTCTTTCCAGTCCAAAAAGAGGTTTAGTCTTTCAATCTTTGTTCCTCTGAGCAAAAAGATCAGTGTTTATGGTTTCAATGAACTCGTTTTGTGTTTTGGCATTTGGGGTATATAGTGGTGGCGGTAAAAATCTGGTTGTTTACATCCTTATAAATGATTTAGTTTTCCTGTTTTGTCAACTCAGCCCTTTAAGTCTCCTGTGAGCCTGAGTAAGGATAGAATACCACTTGCAGTGTTATTTGGGGACATAAAAGGAAATGGCTGTGTGCAGCTCACAAACGCCACTTCCATTCCACCATAGACTCGGAAGCAGGAAGCATAAGCAAGTAGTTATAGATTTAAATGGTTTGCCTGTTGTTTCATAAAGCACTTGTTTCATTTACTCCTCCACGTCTGTGCAATTCAGCTCAGTTACTGTGAAGCAGAAAATATTATCAATTAGAGGCGCAGTGCGCCGGTCCTGAATCACAGGCTTCGGTACCCTGGTGTGTTATGATACCCAGAGCATTACCCTGCTCCCCGCCCCAGCTCACACATCACAGCAGGATGGGACGTGCTCAAAGACCGGCTGTGGACTGAAAACTAATAGAAGGGAAACCTAAAAAGGCAAAAGGTGAAGAAACGAAGCTTCTCCATAAGCTCTGGAGAGCTGTCGTAGCAGGAGCACAAGGCAGACCTCTGACCTTTGACCTTGTGCCTCTTGGTCCCTAGGTCTGGATCTCGGTCCTGGTTTAGTTTGCTTTCTGATCCTGTGATAAACAGCACGGCCAAAAGCAGCTTAGGAAAGGGTTTATTTGGCTTACACTTCCTGATCGTAAGCCACCATGGAGGAAAGCTGGGGCAGAAACTGAAGCAGGAAGCTGGAGGCCGCAGGATCTGAAACAGAGGTCATAGGTAAATGATGCTTACTGGATTGCTCTCCATGGCTAGCTCAGTTTTGTTGTTGTTGCTGCTGCTGTTTTTTTGTTTGTTTTACTCAACCCAGGACCACTTGTCTAGGAGTAGTACCACTCACAGTGGGCTAGAAAGCCAACATCAATCATTAAAAAAAAAAAAAAAGCCCCACAGGCCAATCTGAGGGAGGCATCCTCAGTTGAGATGCCCTCTTCCCAGGTGACTCTGTTTGTGTCATGTTGACACACGGTAGCCGGCACAGCCTCTAAACTGGCAGGACGGAGTGGCTAACGGAACAATTAGGGCTTCATATCAAATTCAATATATCTAAACGAGAGACTATTTTCTCCTTTCTCTCCCAACTAACTCCAATTCCTCGGTCAATGGTAAGACCATCTGCCAACTAGAGACTGAAGGCAAATTAACTGAAATCTAGCCCTCTGTCATCACCATGGCAATTAGTCTCTGTGTGCTGTGGGTGAGTTTTGCATAGAAGTATTCATATCCAATATTAATCCTCACTTCCACTACCTCATGCTCGTCCAGGCCTTCACTATACTTCTTGGCACAATACTCCATTTCCAATCTGACTCACACATTTTTTAAGTGGCAAATTAATCCCCCCCCCCCCAAATCACTGTTCTCATTTCTTATATTTCAAGGTCATCTATCACTCCATGCTCCTCAGTCTCATCTCATTGGTTCTGGATATTTCTGATTATGCCAAGGCCTTCTCTACGGACTCACGAACAAGCTGTAATCCTCCGATTGTCCCTTGGCATCCTCGCCTGGCAAGGCATTGTTTCTCATTCCAGCCATTAAAATTCCACAAGTTCAAGTCCTAGCTTCAACCTTTTCTGAATCACAGAGGCCCTCTGTATTTGTGCATTAGTCACCCACTGATTCAACCACCCCAGATTTAAAAGTAAAAAACAAAACAGAAAAAGTAAATTGCATTATTCCAAATGCCTACATCCATAAATTGCATCTATATGCACATTCTTGTTCTTTATTCCCTAAGCAATACAAGGTAACAACTGCTACATAGCGTTTACGCTGTATTAGTTATTAGGTATCATAAGGAATTCGGAGATTATTTAATTAGGACCATGGATGGATACTGGTGCCTTTTATCTAAGTGACTTTAAGGTCCTGTCACCGATTCTCAGGGACGCTGAAGGAAGATTGCCCGCTGCATTGGCGAGCATTTGACTAATTTTGTCACTAAGTAGAACACTGTGTTATCACTCCATGTGGTTCATTCAACTTTTTATTTTCCTTCCCGAGTCAGGGTTTCTCTAAGGAACAGCCCTGGCTGTCCTGAAACTCTCTCTGTAGACCAGGCTGGCCTTGAACTCAGAGATCCGCCTGCCCAGTGTGTGCCGCCACTGCTCAGCTTGAGTTTTGTTAATAGAGGATGAGTAGTAGCAGAGGGGGAAGAGGAGGGAGCAAGGACCAAGTCCTTGTTTCTGTGGTTTCTTCTCAGTGAGGCCTTCCTCTGCACAACACTTCCTCCTAGGCCCTGGGGAGCTCTCCCTTTCCTCTTCCCCCACATTTAGGACTGGCAGAAGATAGGTTCCCTCCTGTGATACTCAATCCCCAAATCGTTATAAGTCGCCCTTTGTGCCTTTGGATGATCCCAATTCGAATTCGCTGTGCTTCCTGCTGAGACCATGGCTGACACACTGTGACAGTGAAATTTCAGGTCTGTACTATGGGGATTGGAGGGCAGACGAGGATTGCAAAGCTAGATTATAAAGGGCAGTTCTAGTAGAAGGAGTGGACATCGGGGGTGGGAAGAAGTAGAAAAGGAAAAGGCACCGAAGGCAGGAACCTCCCGTCTATTTCAGCAAGTGGGAGAGCACATCTGCTGTGACATGATCGTAAATCTTTTCCTGTGCTCCAGACACTCCTAACAGCATCCTTTCGGAAAGATGTAACAATGTGATCCTCTTCTTGACGGGGTGACAGGACAGCTAACAGTATCGTCAGGATGCCTTACAGCTTCGCCTTGGCTGGGAAGCAGATTCTGAGTTCATTATTTATATCAGATTTCACCTGCTAGCATTTGATTCTCAAATTGAGGACTGAACCTAAGTCCTCACGCGTGCGAGGTGGACCCTCTACCAACTGAACTGCCACCCACTCTAGTTTTAAAAGAATTATCACTGTGTTATTTATTTTGCATATGTGGAGGGGCGTGTGGCAGTGCAGGATACATTACACCTCTGGCCTGACGCCCATTCTTTCAGCACTCATTGGAACCCCACATCCTCTCAGCCTCTTCAGGACCCAGTACTCCCCGTGGTCCAGGTAGCTCTGCTGTGTATCTCTGTCATGATGGACCACATGAAGTGCAGCCTCCTCCTTTGAGTCTACCCTCTGTCCAGGTCGTCTCTGAAGACCACACTTCTTCAGAGAATCGCCCATGGCGAAAGATGGTCCTGTGTGGACCTCACTGTTTGAACCCACATCAGCCCTGCTCAAGCTATCACAGCAGCTTCCGATGTCTTGAGGCCATCCAGCGAGTACACAGTCCAGTCGGAGTTTTACTCGACTTCTTGGAGATATTTACACTCTAGTTCTCTTTCTCTGGGAAACAGTCTGAGTGGACCTTAACTCTTCTTATCTCTGGCTACTTCTCCTGAGAGTTGAGGTGATGTTTAGCCCATTCTGAGGCACTTTGAGAAATCAAACCAGGATCATCGAGACTGATCATTGGGCAAAGGCACTTGTCACCAACCCTACCAACCTGACTTTGGTCTCCAGAACCCACGTGGTGTCAAGAGAAAACTGACTCCCACTATCCTCCGACCTTCGCACACACATACTGGAGCAAGGTATTACACACAATAAATAAATATAATAAAATAATATAATAAAGGAATAAAACTAGAACTAAGGTGAGTTGAGGGACTCAGTTGCCTCTTTTATAAAATTTAAGGGGTTGCCAAAGAAAGAAAAAAAAATGAAACTAGCAATGCATGGTACAATGACTCAGTGGGTAAAGGCTCTTGTCATGACTGATGGCCTGAGCTTGATCTCCAGGACCATGTCACATGCCAGTGGTACTCGGGCCTCTGCTTGCATATGGTGGCATATGTACACCACATTCACATATCAGCTTACACACATAGAATAAATGCATGTAATTATCAAAATGCAATAAACAGAATAACGAATTTTGAATAAAATATTCCAAATATCTAATTAATGTAAATGAGCATGTTAAACAAAATATCAAAAAACTTTTTAAAAAGCCAGTACTGTGCTATGCTGATTAAGATTGGAGCCTGAGGCAAAAAGAAAAATATATCTTTAGGTTCAGTTTTAATGCATTTTTAAATGACTAATTTTTTTTGAACATTAATGTAGCAGGAAAACTATTGAAATGGAAATGTAGGTTATTAAACTATCATTTAAAGGGCAAATATAGTTTGTTTATGCCAAAAGAGAATTTATTATGATTTAATTAACTACATGTTAATTAAAAGTTATTTGTATCACCATTTGGTCAAGAGAATATTTTTAATTAACTTATTTTATGTGTGTAGATGTGTGTGTGACTGTATATATGTGTATCACTTGCATGCAGAAGCCTGTGGAAGTCAGAGAGGGCATTAGAGCCCCTGGAACTAAGTTACAGGCCATTGTGACCTATCATGTGGAGGCCAGGAAGCAAACCCAGATCCTCATAGGCCAGAGCAGTCAGTGCTCTCCTGCTGAGCCGTCTCTACAGCCCCCAGTCAAGAGTCTATACTCTCAGCTCAAAACAAGGCAATCAAAGAAGATGTTATTGATGGGTTTGTTTACATTAAAGCCAGAGGTACATTTTTCTTTAACTTCAGAAACCAAAATGATACACCCTTAAAACAATAACAACAGCAACAAAAACATATTGTGGTTTTTTTTTTTTTTAACCTGGTGTGGAGACACTTTTGCTATCATCCTGTCAGTCTAGTGAGAAATTTAACCTGTTATTTTTAAGCAACCTATTTTAGGACAGAGCAAAGATCTAGAAGACACACACACATACACACACACATCAGAAGACATACAAAGTAATCTTTAGCATTCACTGAGACTTAAGCCTGGGAGCTTGAGCTGTTCACAAGTCCCTGTACTTCCAAACCCTTATGGGTTCTGTCCCCTGACTGTGGGCATTCTCTTTGCCATCTGGACCTTTTTTACTTGAAACTCTCAAAGTCTTAACTGAAGAATCCTTGTATATTAGCTTCTATTGATCTCCTTGAAACTAGAAATAATAAAAGCAGACTACCAGATTAAACAAAGAGCAAAGGAGGGAGAGGAAAGCAAGGGAGAAGTTATTTCTACAAAAGAGCCTCTCTGCATGCTCATCCTCTAGTCCCTCCTCCCCTCACTGGGCCATCTAGAGTGAGGTCCGGAGGTCTCTTCCTGACAGTAGTTGCCATCTACAAACCTGTTACCACCTGGTTTGTTTTTCTGGCCCAGACGTCTTTACTGTCCCCCCCGAGCAATCTGTCCTGCCCTGTACTCCTATGTGGACTTCTCAGTGACACAGAGCTGAACGTGCCCAGCACAGCTGTGCTCACTCCACTCTCCAGCCAAGCAGGTCTCTTGCAGCATAGACAGGGAGGGGCTTTCACTCAGGAGCGCCCCGCCCCCTGTGCCACCATCTTGCATTCTTCCTTGAATCTTGTCCCCTTCCCTTCTTGCACAACTCTTAGCCTCTAAGCAGCTCCATTTCTTCTGCTCCATGCTGGTCTTAGCTGTTGTAGTCTCGTGCCAAGACCGTTGTAAGACCTTCTAACTGGTCTTTCCAGCTTTCCAGCTCGCCTTTGCACATCTCATCTTCAGAGAGCCCTCAGAAACAGTGTCTGCGGGTGAAACCCTCTCACTTCACGCTGTAGCTGACATTGTTCCGTCCTCTCTCTTCGCTTCCTGAGTTCCATCCATCTGGCTTTCGGCACCCAGTGCTCCCTTTGGTCATATGTGTGATGCTGTGACTGATGTCTAGGATATGTGCTCCATGACAGCAGGGACTGTTGTCTCAAAGGCCTCAATATCATAAGCAAATATTTGTAGGTGAAATAATACTCTTATTATTGGAAAGTTTAGTTTCTCTGAAGCTCGGAAGTGTACTTGCGACCATGCTCTCTTTCAGTCATCTCTCAGAAGGAGTCTTGTAGATGCCTTCTTAAAGTACTTTATATATATTAGATCAGTTAATCCTCACTATAAGGAAGTGAGTGCTATTATATTCCCATCTTAAAGATGCTGAGCTGAGGCACAGGGAGCTCAAACAGCAATAAGCCGTGAAGGGAGAACTCTAATTCTAGGTTACGGAGAACATTGCCAAGCACGTGACAGGAAGACAAGGACACTTTCAGAAGAGAAAAGTACAAGAAATGAGTCGAATGTCTGTCAAGGTGTAACACCCACGGCCAGTCTTCCTGGATCCTGTCAAAGTGGAGTCAGCTGTGTGTTAGGAAGACCCCGTTCCAGACGAGGAGGCTGAGGATGACATAAGGGACATCGCACAGGCAGTGCAACATAGCTGGAGTTCAGAGCCAGGCTGGCAAGACTCTGGGGCCTGAGCTCTTTCCCCTTCTAGGAAACTGACTCCAAAGGAGACTGCGATCTATCTCTTTCCTCCTCTCTCCCTCCCTTCTGCCCTCCCATCTGTCTCCTCCCCACCCCTACTTCTTGAGACAGGCTCTTGTTATGTAACCCAGGCTGCCTGGAACTCATGGCAATCCCCCTGCCTCAGCCCCCAGAGTACTGGAACTGCAGGCGTGCACCACTATACCCAGCTGTTTCCTTTCTGCCATGAAGTGACCAGTTGGTCTAGCTATTACTTTAGTGACGTAAGGACCACCTAGAAATCTTGTGGGAACAGAGACTCTTGGGTCTGGTGCAGATGGGCCATTTAGTCTGCATTTCCAACAGACTCCCCAGGTGGCTTTGCAGCTCCCAACCTTTTCAGCGGCCTCCGAAGGGCAGATAAGCAGCAGCCTGCTGGGCTGCACCCCTAGGATTTCGGATTGAGAAGCTCTGGGGCTGTTAGCATTTTCATTTCTGACACATCCCTGAGTGGAGAGGGAAAGCCTTTGAGATCTATCTTAGCACAAGGCTCTGAGAGACGCTTATCTGGGCTTTTGATCTTTCCTTGGTTTCCTCACATTTGAAGTAATTTTCAAAACACACATGGCTCTACTCTGCCACCTCGCCATAGCCCCTCTTTGAGAACTGAGGAAAAGAGCAGAGGGACCTGGGGAGCATGATCCTGAGGCAAAATCCTGCAGCTCGCGACGGAGGATCTCCTGCTTTCACTGTGATGCGATGCTCATGTAAAACCGCAGAATACGGATGCCTCCAAGTAGACCTGTTCTAGCTGAGGCAGAGCAAAAGCAGTACTTTGGGCTCCCCGCCCCTTTTCCTTCTTTGGCAGGAAAACACAAGAGCTGGGTGTGGTGGCTCAAGTGGATTTCTGTGAGTTTGAGGCCAGGCTAGTTTCCATAGTGAGTTCCAGGCCAGCCAGGGCTGCATAATGAGACCCTGACTCACAACAACAAGAACAAATGATTAAAAGGGCAGGAAAAAAGTATGTTTTTCTCTCTCTCTCTTTCTCTTTCACACACAGATGTGTGTGTTTCACACACAAATACATACATTTAGGGATGCATATACAAAAATGTAATTTGCACTTAAAGCTATTTAGGTTTTGGGGGACTAAGAGGACAAACATATGGGAGGGCATTTTAAATTGAAATAAAAATCATACTTAAAATTTTTAATGATGTACTATCCCTCTAGAAAGATTATTTTGCCTTAGAGTCCCTAATGCATACATGCATGCACACGCATGCATGCGCACACATGTGCATGATCACATGCATGCACACACACATACACACATGCATGCTAGCATGTCAGGCTTGTTTGATTTCTCCTTCAAACCCACTACAGTGCACGAAGTAAGCAAACCGGGGCACATGTGATGTGACAGTGACTCAGGACTCACTTGCTCTGAGGATCTTTGTCACATGCCAGGCCACCTTTTCAGAGCACGTGATCTGTGAAGATATTCTCCATGAAGGTATTTGGCAGATGAGATTTTGATGAAATGTATTTCCAGACTTCAGTGTCTTCAGAAATGATTCAGTCCTTTCAGAGTTCGGAATTAAATCAAAGATTTATGCTTCTTATAGGCATCCACGAGCAGCGTGTTCAACATTTTATCTTGACAAGCCTTACAAACAGTGGCGGCTCTGCAGAGCTTCCTTCGCTGGCCCTTCATTTCCTCATTCCAAGCCACTGACTCATGTGCTCCCTGTTCCTGAATTCCACTTGACTAATGCACTGAGCAGATATCTGAGTTACCTGTCAAGTGTGAGTGTTTATGTGTGTATGTACGTATGTGCTTGTATGAGTGTGTGTGCATGTGTGCGTGTGTGTGTGTATGCTTGTGTGTCTGCTATGTGCTTGCATGAGTGTGTGTGTGCATGTGTGCATGCGTGCATGTGTCTATGCTTGTGTATGTGCATGTGTGTGCGTGTGTGTATGCTTGTGTGTGTGGTGTGTGTGTGTGCATGTGTGTGTGTGTGCATTGGCCAGAGGTCAATCCAGATGCCATTCCTTAGTTACCATTCACCTAGTTTTGAGGCAGGGTCTCTCACTGAACCTGGAGCTCACTGCCGGAGAGCCCCAGGTGTCTTCCTGTCTCTCTCTTCCCGTGCTGGGATTACACACCACAATCAAGTTTTTAGTGTGAGTTCTGGGAATTGAACTCAGGTCCTCATGCTCACATGGTGAGAACTTCTTCCCAACCCCTCTAATTCTTGTAGATTTTTTGTTTTGTTCTGGAACAACAACAACAAAAATCAACCCAATTTCATTTATTTTCCATTTCTCTTTTTACTACTTTCCATTTAAACGCAAATAAATAGCTCTGCTTCCCTACAGCTATCCCCAGGAAGTGAATATTTTAAATTACCAAACCAAACGTCTTGGTGGTAGGGAATTGTGTTTCTACAGAGTTTTGATGATTAAGGCCTCTGAGAATGCCAATGGGCTACTAAGTTTTTGTTTTCTCTACTGAAGTAGCCCTAACTTCAGGCCAATGGAGATAGATGGCAGAGGGCTCTGTTTTGTTTTGTTTTTTCTAAGTCTAAACCTGTAGATGGCCACATGTGGGGAAGTGACTGAGGACACAGCTACCAAGCACGTTGGACTCAGAGACCAGGCTTCATGAGTTCCGTGCTGCTGGTTCCTACCCTCAGGGTGTAGCTGGTGCAAGAGTCTCACCTTTCAAGTGGGATTCTGACAGAACTCATTGTGAAGGTTATTCTCAGGGTGAGATCTTATGGATGCAGCACAGCAACTTCGGCATAATTCATGCCGGGCCTGGAGAGTTGGCTATGTGGTTAAGTGCACTAGATGTTCTTTCAGGGGATCAAATTCAATCCCCAGCACCCACCTGGCAGCTCACGACCAGCTGTAATTGCAGTTCCAGGACATCTGATGTCCTAGTTTGCTGTCTGTGGGTACTGTGCACACGTGCTGTACAGAAAAGATATCTATTTACATAAAAATAATTTTTAAAACATAATAGATGATCAGTAAGTATTTGTTGTGGTTGTACCATTTTAATTATTACTAAAATTTTCATATAATGCTAACAGAGATATGAGGAACAATCTGAATTTAAAGGAGCAAGCATTAGCAGAGGTTTTTTTTGTTGTTGTTGTTGTTGAGTTAATGCCACTAATGCTTATTTAAGGAAAAACAAAATAGTTATTAGTTTACCCAACTCTAAATAAAAATGAAAAAGTTGCCTGCTGTAGAACACTGTTATTTCTTGCTGGATATTGCAAAATATAAAGCAAATACACTATATTGGAAACGTCCCTTCAGAAAGCCCAAACCGAGATCCTAATTACAAACAGAAGCCATCCCCTTACTACCTTGAGACATTTGCTGAGAAGGAGGCACAATTATATAATCAAGCATGATGAATGCAGATTCATTTATTTATACTGCAACTTATTCCAGGAAGGAATAGAGGTAGCTGTAACGAGTGACTCACAGGCAAGCCTCAGGATAAAGAAGTTCTAATGTAGCAGCAGGCTAGCTCTCAGCACACACAGAATCCACTATAGAAGATGCCGCAAAGGAACGTAAATAAAGATGAATAAAAGCCATGTTCCTGCTACATTTCCTCTTCTAGACAACTTTGTTTGGCTCTTTCCTCTCCATTGTTCTCCACCTTCAGTCAATAGCCATAACCCACCGGTTTCATTTTCATAGTTGGGTTATTTAATTTGTTGGTTTTCTTTTGTTTTTTTTTGAGACAGAGTTTTCTGCATAGCCCTGGCTGTTCTGGAATTCGCTCTGTAGACCAGGCTGTCCCCTTACTCACAGAAATCCCCCTGCCTCTGCCTCCTGAGTGCTGGGATTAAAGGCGTGCACCACCACCGCTTCACTTTTTCACACTTGCTTTGCTTTTTTATCTGCATCGTGTCTTGGTTTCTACTGCTATTGCCCTCATTCATATTGCTACTTCGCGAATAACAACCTTCTATAGATTTTTCTGCCTCTCATCTCTCTTCTTCCCATCCCTCTTCCCTTCTAATCGGATACCATTATCCTTCCAATTCAGTGCTAGTGAGTAAATTTGTCTAAATTATGCCTCTGGTCTTGTCATTTGCACGCCCAAGACCTGTTTTCCATTTCTGCTGCATTTTATGTGTACTGACTTCATGTCTGTAGTTTATACCTCATAGAGTCATGCTTCTCATAGTCCTTGAAGCTTCTCTCCCAGAAAACTCCTTGCACTGTTTCTCCACCGCACCTAGCTCACTGTTGTCAGGGATCAGTGAATGTTGAAAAAGCAAGAATGTATCATTATGTCGATAGGCATTTCTAACCGGCACAACTGTGTCTTTGGGATGCTATAATTTGATCAGGACAAAGGGAGATGTAAATCACCCATTTAGAAAAATGTAGCTAATTCAAGACCTTAATTATAGATTTGTGAGATAGTCGCATAATTCCTTCAAACTGGAGAGAATGAATTTTCATCTTGTCACTTACCATGCAAACTGTGACAATTAAAATATTAATCAAAGGTTAAGGAAAGCTAGCACAGTCAGGAGAAAATAGCAATTGAGAGTAACATTTTGAAAGGTACCGTGACAGCAGAGGTTCTGACGAAAACCATAAACGGAAATACCCGCACATGTGAAAGGGTAAGTGTGTGTAAGATAGAGGCCAGCTGTCTTTAAGAAGATGTATAAATGCATTCTACTGGCTGGTCTTTAAAATCAGTTTTGTACAAAATAGGATCACCTGGAGAAGTATCCTCTATCAAGGAATTTCCTCCTGCAGATTGACCTGTGGGCATCTCTGTGAGGACATTTCCTCAGTTGCTAGATGGATGATACCGGAGGGCCACGTCCACTGTTGGCAGTGCCAAGCCTGGACAGATGGGCCTGGGTTATATAAGAAAGTTGTTTGAGCACGGGGGGGGGGGGGGGCAGGGAGGGGGAAGGCTGGGGTAGGCAAGCCTGTAAGAAGTGGCCCCTGTGGTTTCTGCTTCAAACTTCTGCCTTGAGTTCCTGCAATGGCTTTCCTCAGCGATGGGTCATGACCTGGAAGAGTAAGATGAAATAAACCCTTTACTCCCCTCTTCTACAGCAACAGAAAAGCATAATGTCTGAAAAAGAGAGAGTAAATTTTTTGTTTTTGTTTTTCAAGACAGGGTTTCTCTGTGTAGCTTTGGAGACTGTTCTGGAACTCACTCTGTAGACCAGGCTGACCTCAAACTCACAGAGATCCACCTGCCTCTGCCTTCAGAGTGCTGGGATTAAAGACGTGCACCACCACTGCCCCGGGAAAGTAATTTTCTAGGAGAGGTGCGAGGACCTATCTACTCGGTAAACTGAAGTAGAAAGATGGCAAATTCAAGGTTGACTTGGGCAACTTAGAAAGACCCTGCTTTCAAACCAAAACTTAAAAAAAAAAAAAACCATGAAATGGCTGTGGTTAAAGGTCAGTGTGGTATGCTTACCTAGCATACACAAGTCCCTGGGTTCAATCCCCACTACTGGAGAGATAGAGGGAAGGAAGGAAGGATAGAGGGAGGAGGGAGAGAGAGATTTTTTCCGTGTGTCTATGACTCTGAGGAGGAGCAGTAGTTTTGGTGATGTACATTTAACTGCTATGGGACCCTTGTCTATGATACATGAAGAGGAATCTTTAGCTTGTGTGTGATTTAGAGCAGAACATGCTTAGTCTCAGAAGAAAATTTATCCAGACATTGCATCAGCTGTTACAAAATGCTGTAGAATAAACAGTCCTTTTGATAACAGCGCAGGTACGGTAACAATAACCATTTCTTTTTCTTTTTTTTTTAAATTTATATATGTTTATTATAATACTGGGTATCTCAATCTAGCCAGTCCACAGAGTATTATGTATACAGTATTCTCAGTACTCTGTCTGCAGGCCAGAAGAGGGCACCAGATCTCATTACAGATGGTTGTGAGCCACCATGTGGTTGCTGCGAATTGAACTCAGGACCTTTGGAAGAGCAGGCGGCGCTCTTAACCTCTGAGCCATCTCTCCAGCCCCCGGCAACAATAACCATTTCTTAGCATCTGTAATCACTGTGAAGATCAAAGTTTGTGTCTTTCCATAAGATGGTAATGCGCTCAGCTATTTCCAGAGATTACAACCGTTGCTGTAGAAAGCTCCAAAATATCTCTTGATGGTTAAAAAAAAAAGCCATATTGAACTAAATTTGAATGAAAGATGAGAGCTTTATTATGTATTCAAATTTCTGCATGTAAGGCATTTTAAAGGTAAACTACCCCATCTACTCCGTAAGTGTTGCTTGGATTACATGACTTACATGCAATAAGTAGAGAGTATAGAAAGAAAAAAACATATAGTAACTCTATAGTGAAGAAGCATAGCAAATACCAAACTGAAGGACACTCGACAAAAGGTCAATGCCTTGAAAAATAATGAAAAGCTGAGAATTATCCATGGCCAGAAATTAAGGAGAAATGACAACTCAGTGAAAAGTGCGGCTTTAATGGGGTAACTGGGGGAAGCTAAATAAAGAGCAGAGGTTAACAGTAATGTGCCGGCATTGTTTTCATAGTTTACATAAGCATACCATTGTAAGGCTGTGGAGATGGCCCTGTCATTAAAGTGCCTGATGGGGACCTCAGCACTGTGTAAAAGTGCCCATACCTGTAACTCCAAAGCTGGGGGGGGGGGGTGCAGAGATGGGCAGATCCCTGATACTCACTGGCCAGCCAGTTATCTGAATGGATGAGCTCCAAGCTCAGTGAGAGAACCTGCCTCAAAAAATAACCTTGGTAAGCAATTGAGGAAAAGACATCCAAAGCCACCACCGTCTGGCCTCCACAGGCACGCGCATGTGCACACATGTGTAGGTGATGATGACGATGACCAGGATGCTGACAAACATACCACAGCTAAACAAGTATAACAAAAGAAGCATGCAAGAACTCTGTGTATTATCTTCACAGCTCTTCTATAAATCTAAACTTCTCACGAAAGTTGTCTTACAAGAAAACATTCTTTTTCTACAAGTCTACCATCTGTCACTGCGGTCTAAAGCTATGTCGCCAGTCCAGTCACCCTTGGTTACAATGTTCCTGAGAAAGATGGACAAGAAAATATTTGGGAGAAAGCCATTTCAAGAAAGGAAGCTTAAAGAAAATTTTAAAAAAAACTTTGAAAACAGTGTACAATATTAAAATGTTTTTAAAGAATACATCTCCCTTTTTACAGATAGCCACAAGGAGCCAAGGTAATAAAATTTCACTTGCACTGCACTGTGATTCCATTAAGATCCAAGTAATGTCTCTGTGTGTGCTCTTCTCGGGAAAGGCTCTGTCCTTCTGTGACCGCAGTATAGAGCTCTAAGCCGTTATTACCCTCTGGGGAGAGCTATGTTTTGTTGGATTGTGTGTAATGAGGTTGAAGCCTACATGAACCCTCAGAGAGATGAGTCGAGCATCCCAAGTTCTTAAAAAAAATAAAGAAATAAAGTAAAGAATCTGCCTGCTGACTTTCAAATGGGAGTGAAGAGAACCATTTTAGAATCTGATATATCGTCATCCTAAGCAAAGAGTAGTGTACATGCCATAGTGTCCTCTGCCCACCTTTCATCTCTATGTGCCCATTTGTCCCTGCTGGGTATGCACAATGACCATGCCTGTCTGTTCTTCAGCATTTACACTATAATTAGAGATTTGGGGAGGTTAGTTCACATCTCACTAAAATGTCTTCTTCATTAATCTTAATAAGCCTAAAAGCAATTTTTGCTCATTATCACCAATTTAACTTTAACCATGGCACTAGTTAGATTTTAATCCTCATGATGATTTTGCAAACTCCGATGTCATTAGTTCACCTATGTGTTCCCTCCAAAGGGGGAACTCTAACACCATGCGTTCTCTGCATGTGCATCCAGATGGCATCCTTTGCATCAAAGCTATTATTGAAAGAGTCATGCATCTCTGACCTGGGAAGACTACAGGTATGTCGTGTGATTTGGCTGTGATTCTCCTAGAGTTTTCCGCCGGGTGAAATGTTCCACAGCATGCTTTGTTTTGCTTTATATTCCAGAAGCAAAAGCTGCGCTCCTCTCGGTGTAGCCATGCTGCGAAAGGACAGGAAGAACTCTTAACAATGAGATCAGACAACAGGATGTCATGGTGGTGATGTCAGGGTTTGATGGAGCCTGGTCCCCGGTCAGGGGGCAGGAAAAGAAAGGCTGTGGCTGTTTTCGTCCCTTGGCTCTCTTGTAGCCTTGAGGACATGGTAGGAGAGGCCACTCCTGAAAAGCACATGAGGGGGAACAGACACACTGCCATGTTTCCATATTTCCTTCATCTTCTTCCCTCCCCCATGACCCCGTTTCCTGGGTGGGCTCTGAGAACTGCAATATTTGCATTGCTATAGCATCTGAAGACAGACCTTCTAAATTTTAATGTTCCGTTATAGAAATGTCAAATAGCTGCTGTTTTCAACAAAAGATGTGAAAATGTTTCTCTACATTAAGAAACAAACAAAAAACCCAAAATCAAAAACTTGTGTTTTTAGAACTGGAGAGATGTCTCAGTGGTTTAGAGCACTTTCGTTTCTTACAGAGCACCCTGGTTCAATTCCCAACACTGGCATAATGGTTCATAACCATCCATAACTCTAGTTCCTGGGTATCCAACACCCTCTTCTGACCTCTGTAGGCACCAGGAGTACATGTAAACTACATATGTACACGCAAGCAACACACACATACACTGTTAATCCCAAAGATATGAGAAGAAACACCACCAACTCAAATCACCATGGCCAAATTAATTAAAATGAGCAATTTATTAAAGCAAGCTTTTTAGTTCATGTATGTGGGTTATCTCTCCCTAAGGCAGGGCTTCAGAAGGTCAGCATTGGATATGTGCAAGATAAGGATTTTTAATAGCTCAGGGATAGGGGGTTTTCAAATGGGGGACTTGGCAGGCAGGAGCAGCATAACAAGGTAATCATAACAATCGTTTGAAACAAAAATAGAGTTGCAAGATGGTCATATTAAATATTTGAAACAACAACATGGTTGCTGTTTCTAAGAACAGGCAATACAGAACCATTTGTAGTTAAGATTACAGGTGGGGCATAGCCTAATCCTTGAGAAATGGAGATTTAATCATGAGCAGAAATAAACCCAGTTTGTCTTTATTATAAGATGACTTTTATGCCTAAGATGGAGGCAGGCTGGTTCATCAACACATAGATAGATGTAAAAATTAACAAACAAACAATACTTGTGTTGGTCTGAGAAGATTACTCAGTGGATAAAGCAATTGCCATATAACTATGAGGACCAAAGTTCAGGTTCCCAGGACCCACATAAATGCCAGGGTGTGGTAACCTGACCATAATTCTACTGCACGTAGAAGGCAGAGACAATCTTGGGAGCAAGCTGGCTAGCCAGATTAGCCATATCAGAGAGCTCTTGGCTCAATTGAGAGATCCTGCCTCAAAAAGTAAGCTGGAGAATGATTGAGAAAAAGTCCTGATGTCAGCCTTGGGCCTTCACACTTATGCTTGCTCACGTGTCTTTGTACATACATATACACCCACAGATGTGAACATGCACACCCGCAAAGCACACACACACAGTTGAGTTACTTTTTTTTTTTATTTTATTTATTTTTTTTTTAAGGCTTGTTTTATTTTAATGACTGATCCACCTGAGGCCACAGGCAGCCCACTATGTACAGACTCGAGGGAAGCTCTATTATTTCTTGGTCTCTTCCTCCTTGGACAGAGTCTTGATAATCTCCTCCTTCTTGGCCTGGAGGCGCTCCTCCCGGCGCTTTCTTGCTTCCTTGGTCTTAGACCTGCGAGCCTCAGCCTGGTCAGCCAGGAGCTTCTTGCGGGCCTTGTCTGCCTTCAGCTTGTGGATGTGCTCCTTGAGAATCCGCTTGTTTTTGAAGACATTCCCTTTGACCTTCAGGTAAAGGCTGTGATACATATGGCGGTCAATCTTCTTGGATTCACGGTATCTCCTGAGGAGGCGGCGCAGGATCCGCATTCTTCTCATCCAGGTCACCTTCTCAGGCATCCGGGCATTGGCAGTACCCTTCCGCTTTCCTATGCCCATATGCCTGCCCTTCCGTTGAGCCAAAGTGTTTTTCCGGCATCGAGCCCGGGAATGCACAGTCACAGGCTTCCGGATGATCAGCCCATCTTTGATCAGCTTCCGTATCTGCTG
>NW_004949158.1:424613-433549 GCF_000317375.1 Microtus ochrogaster
TTTGGAGCCTGTCCTGGAACTAGCTCTTGTAGACTAGGCTGGCCTCGAACTCACAGAGATCCGCCTGCCTCTGCCTCCCGAGTGCTGGGATTAAAGGTGTGCACCACCACCACCCGGCTCCATAGTCTTTCTTACAAGGAACTTTGTACTTGTTTGTGCTTTTGTCTTCTCTGCCTGGGCAGTTGCCAAGGAAGCCTATCAGAATGACACTGTTGAGGATGGGGACCATCCTTCATATAGAATCCTCTTCATCCCTGTCATTTAAAATGTCCTCAAAGGCCCTTGCTTTCCCCTTTGTTTATGTCTACGGATGTGTGTAACTACAATGTACGCAAGGTTCACTTTGTCTCGGGTGTGTGGTATCAAGAGCACTGCATCATTAATATGGCCTGGCAAATTGTTAGCCAGCTCACCAAGCTCCATTTCTGTTGGCTAGACATGGGTTCTCACAATTGACCTGATTCTACACCAACTATCAATTACCTCTAGGTGTCTGTTATCTGCTGACCTGGTTTTCCAGGGGATATGTTTTTTTTCTAACTTCTTGTGTTGTTGAGGTGTTTAGTTGCCTCTATTTCTGACCTCATTTGTGGGAGAAGTAGAACAACGTAAAACCCTACAGCTGAAAGGTTTTATAGTGATGGATACAGTCGTGGATCCAGTGAAGAGAGTCAGCAAGATATCACCCATACGGCCATGTGCCGTTCATCTCTATGGAAGAATTTTGTAGATACAGAGAATCCAGTTGAAATCTTAATCAGCTTTTATTAACTTCTTTAGTAACTGACATCAGCTATGGTACCCTTGCCTCCGTCCGAGGCCTAACAGGCTTTCCAGTAGCCTTCTCAGCTTTAACGTTTGTGCTTCACAGTGCAGAATTAAACAAGCCGCTCCTGGAAAAGCCTCCCATGCCCAGGCGTGCACCGTTGGCTTAGATTCCTACACTCGTTGCTCCCTCTCTCACCCTCAATGCCCTTTACTGCTGTTGTCTTACTTTGTGTGGAAAACTCTCCTCAGTCTCAGGGGTCCAGGCCTCCTAAAACTTCTCTCTGATAGACATGGCTCTTTCTTTAACCCCCGCTGACATGGCTGTCAGCCTATACAGCTCCATCCCCTTTTCTAGAACATTCTTCCTCCAATTTGCGCCTCCAAATTTACATCTATTGTCCCGCCAGGCTCAGCATCCCACAGCTGAAGGATGACCCTGTCGGTCTGTGGTTTAGAATTGTGCCCCTATCTCTTGTGCCACTCTCACTACCACTATCAACCTGAAAGATGTGCCTGACTATGACACTCAACTGGCTGTCTTGGCACCAGGCTGTCTTTTTAATCCAGTGCCTACTCTCTTGTGCTTATTTAACCTAAAAAGCCAATGGAAATCTAGAGGGAAGAAAGAAAGGGGAGAAGAAGAAAAGGAATAAAGGAAGAAAGTAAGGTGGAGGGAGGGAGGGAAGAAGGAAGAAAGGAATAGAGGGAAAAAAAAGAGGAATTTTTTTTAAAGTCCCGGTCCTTAGTCTGCCATCTATAAGTCGCTGTAAACTGGCCCAACACCAGGCTTCTCCTTCACACTCCTTTTCAACCAGCTTATACCGCTGTTCTTCCTCTGTGAGATTTTTCTGTATCTGGTAACTGTAGCAATAGCTGCAATTTCTCAATCCCATGCACTGCACTGTATCTACCTAAAAACGGTGTCAGGTAGAAACTATCATCCTATTTTCATAGGTGAAAGAAAATTGTTACATGAATTTCCTAAATCACGTGATAAGAAAATAGAAGACCTAGATCTGAACCTCATCCACCTCTGAAGTCCACGCCCCTTCATTTGAAGGGTCCTTCTTATCACTCATTAGATATTTGCATCTCCCAAAACTATCTCAACCGCAGCTTCTGCCACACAACTATTTTCTTCTTCCTTTTGATTGTACTGAACCTCTCTGCTTTTTCATCTTCACAATACTATGGATATATCAGGTTTTTTTTCCTGTTCTTGCAGCCCTAGTAGAGCTTATACATCAGGGCTTCCTTGTTGTCTGTCATATCTCATACTGCTATCTATGCAGTTATTTTTCTGTTGCTGTAATAAAACACCATGGGCAAGGTAATTTATAGAAGGAGGAATGTATTTGGGCTATGGTTCCAGAGGGGAAAAAGTCCATCATGGCTGGGAGGCAAAGCAGCGAATGGCCGGTAAAAGGACCAGCATAAGATTTCCCAGCACCAAGTTCTTAGCACAAAGATTTATTTGTCCCAGATGGACAAAGGGCAAGGAATCAGAGACAAAAACAGGAGATAGAGGATGGAGAAGGGGAAAGAAAGAAGATGGGGGAGGGGTATTTGCCCCAGAGGAACAAAGGACTGCCTTTGGATAGAGAGGAGACAAGCATGGCCCATAGGCAAATGACAGTTTAAAAGGGAAAGGGGAAACCCCTGCGTTAAAATGAGTTGATTAATTTTGATTGGCTATGATAATTAGGGTAACCAAAAGGGGACTTTTGATTGCTGAACTTCAATACCGAACCTCAGGAGGAGGAAGTAAAGGAATGGACTTTAGTGGTTAGTTTTAGGAATGTAATCTAATGGTTCTGCAAGGTAGAGGGACTAGGGGAGAAGGGGAAAAGGCAAAGCCTGCTGGTGACATGTTTGCCATGCTCAGGCATGCTAGAGTCCTTCAGCAGGTATGGTGGTAGAAGCAGGAAGCTGGGAGCTCACATCTTTAATCTCAAGCATGAATCGAAGAGAGCAAACAGGAAGTAGGGCAAGGTTATATTCTCTCAGAGCCTACCCAAAGTGACATACTTCCTTCAGCAAGGCCACGTCTCCTAAAACTCCCAAATGATGCCACCAACTGTGGACCCAGTGTGCAAACAGATTAGGCTATGGGGGACATTTCTCATTCAAACCACCATAACATCCATCATCTATCTATCTATCTATCTATCTATCTATCTATCTATCTATCTATCTATCTATCTATCTATCTATCTATCTATCTATCATGTGTCATCTATTTCTACCCTGGCTCTTTCCCTGATCCTTGTATAGCTCAATCTAACAGAATGTTTTTCTAGACTATCTTCCTCAGAACCCTTCAGCCACCATTGCATCTACACCTCATTTTTATGGTTGTCATTTGGGCGAAAGCAAAACCAAACCAAACAAAAAAGCAAAATGCCTGTGCTCTCTCGTTGAGACATCCGCTATTGTTGTTCGGCTAAAATAATGAACTGCTATTTATCTCTATATAATCAAAGGGTCCCTGTCATCGGTTGCTGTTTTTAAGCCCCACTTGTTGTGGAATGTGATGTGAAGACAGCTTTTTTCTCACTCAGCGACACTGGGGGAAAACCAGGCGTGAGAATGAGAGGCAGAGTGACAGTAAGCAGCAGGCTCCAGATTTAAACCTAGGTGCTTGTGGAGCGAATGCCATCATTCTTTACAGAGCATCGCACTGGGCTGCAAGCCAATCGCTAGCCAGCTCATTATCTAAAATACAGTCGCACTGTCCCGACGGTACATTCTGGCCACTGGGATTAGAATTTTTGTTTTCCCACAACCATGTAGCTATTTATTGGTAATTTAAGATAAAGATTCTTTGTTCTATTTGCTTTTGGCATAGACACACGTCTAGTCATTTGTCGGAGGGAACTCTCTTAATGGTGTTCTCTCCCTGTTAAGATTTAACACCAACAGTTGACGCTATTGTCATTTTTTTCCTGTTCATTTCAAGGGCAGCTCCAAGCTTGGGGGTTACAGTACTAAGCTTCAAGAGCTGCTGTCATCACTCTCCTTCCTGTATCTATTTGTAGAAAATTGATGTGTAACTCAAATGATGAAGAATAATATTTAACTGCCTTAATCTGCCTATGAACTGCATCTTCTTCCTTCCCCTCTCTTCTTCTTCTTCTTTTTTTTTTTTTTCCTATCCAGCCCAGGCTTCCTTTGAGTTTAAATTATCCTACCTCAGCCTCCTGAGTGCACCATCACACCTGGCTGCATTTTCTAATCACACACAATCTGATATGCAATATACTAATAAGGCATATGGAAGGGAAGAAAGCAAATATAATCTTTTTCTCCTAAGAAATCACTTAAATGATCTCAAGGAGATTTTCATTGCTCTTAGAATAGCACGCAAACCAGAAGACACACATTGTTCTTCCAGAGAGAGGGTCTTTGCATTTTCTCCTCTCTCTTCTATTTCACACATGCTAGGTGTCTTCCCCAAAACACATGCTTTTTCTCTCTCCTGGAACTCTGAATACCATCTTCCATTTCTTACCTTACCTACCTAATACCCATCAGTCCTTTAGGGTGAGCGGAAGCTATACGTCCATCTAGGCTTCTTTAAGTCCTCCAGTGTCAAGACCCCTTTTTGTGTCAAATTAACCCATTTTCTGTCCTACTGTTTTTAAATTGTCTTTTAGGTTTCTTGTCTCCCCAGCTGGCTTAGAAACTCCCTAAGGACACTAGCTTATCCACTGTTGATTGGAACATAGTAGGTGTCTGTTCCTTTTTTGTGTGGGATGAATGAAAAAATGCGTAAAAGATTTAACTTTTCTTAGATGGGACGGTCATTTCTAGACAGTCAGCTTTGTATCTTTTAGGACTGAGTATGGCTTTCTGTGACTCCATTATTCTTGAGAGATTTGTAAGCCCAAATAATAGAAAATTGGTGACACACAAATTATTAAAACATTTGAGCAACTGCCAGGCTTCTTTTTTTCCCTCATGCATTCTTTGCATTTGAATATTTTACTTGCATGGAAATTTTTCTTCTGGGAAATAATATGGGCATCCCTGGTGAGCACACCATCAAAAGAGATGGATCAGCCTAAATTAATCCAAGAAACTAAATATAACTGAGTGGCGGAGCAATAATGCTGCCTGTTATTAAGAGGAAAAGCACACACTATGTTATTTTTTTCTGTAATCAATTGCAAATTTACATTTGATAACTCTGGTTGTTGTTTAATCAGAAATGATTATCTTCCTTGATTAGGAGTGGGTTTTTTTTTTGAGGAAGAGGAATTGCTAATTAGTTTGCTATCACTCTGTTGAAGGTGTTTGCAATTAAATTGAGGAGGTAAAGAAAGCTGTAAATGATCCAAACGCTGAATGCAGTCACCAAACACACTCGAGGTGTTCTTTTCTCAAACTCTCTAAAGATTTCTTTAGAACTTTCCAGGGGCAGGGGAGACAGCTTAGCTACTGAAACGCTTGCTGTGAAAACCTGAGGACCTGAATTTGGACCCTCAAGACCTCAGAAAAAAACAGGCATGGTGGTGCACATCTCTGATCCTAGTGTTTGGGAGACAGAGAAAAAGTGATGTTTGGAGTTAATTGATAAAAAAAAAAATCTAGCCAATCAGTGAGCTCCGGGTTTATGGGAAGACCTTGTCTCAAAATGTCAGATGAAGAGTGCCAGAAGACACCCAACACTGACCTCTGACTTCTGCACACACGTGAGCATGTACATACACATAACTCACGCACACACAATTTTTAAATATAAAATGGGAGAAAGCAGAGACGGCCCAGCCGTTGAGAGCACACACTGTTCTTACAGAGGATCCGAGTTTAGTTCCCAGCACTGACATTGGGTCAGTTACAATTGCCTGTAACTCCAACTTCAGGGGACCCAACACCCCCTTTGGGACTCCAAGGGCACTTGCCACTCACATGCACATACTCCCTGGCACATACATATAATTTTTAAAATTAAGAATAAAATTCATTATAAAAAATCTGTGAAATCTTGGTTCTAAAGGGACTAGTTTTTCAACATTTTATTATGAATATATTTTTGAAAAGCAAACTGCTATTGTGCATTAGTTTCCTCAAGCTCTGAGGACTTTTAGTTCTTTTATTCTAGAGACAATGAGTAGTGAGGGACAATCAATACCAACATTTGAAGATGTTTCTTTCTTGGGAAAGATCAAATTTTGATAAGATTAAAATTTCCGTCTTGACTACTTCTTAGTGCACAGTTCAGTGGGGTCAACCGTATGCACATTGTGACGGCACCATCTCTAGAACCTTTTTGATTTGCAAAAACTAGAACTCAACATCCACTGAGCAACGCACTACTGCCGCAGCCACCCTCAGCACCCGGCAACCATCCCTCTATTTCTGAGTTCCACTTCTTTACGTTCTCCGTGTAAATGGAACCACGTGATGTGCATCTTTTCGTGACTGGGTTCCCTTAGTAGGATGTCCTCACTTTCCATCCGTGTTGTAGCATTTAACAGAACGCTTTTCCAGTGTGTGGCTAACCGTTTTCATATTCCGAGGCTGAATAAGATTCTGTTATTATCACATGCCACATCTTCATTGTGCATTCACCCGTCACTGGACAATCAGGTTGCTTCCATCTCTTGACTGCTATGAAAAATGCTGCCATAAACCTGAGTGTGCCAACATCGCTTGATTCTGCTTTCAACCTCAATCGAATATGTGATTGTAAGAGCATATGGCAAACCTCCTTTTAATTTGTTGAAAAATGGCGCTGTTTTCATAATGGCTACATCATTTTGCACCCCCACCAATAGTATACCAAGGTTCCAGTTTCTCCACACACTCACCAAAACCACGTTTTCTCTTGTCATTTTCTTGTAATGGTGGCTCTTCTCTAAGTTCAAGGTGACGGTTCATTGTGGCTGTGATTCACATGCCCTTAACTAGCAGAGTTAGATATTGAGCACTTGTTCCTATGCCCGTGGCTACACACATACGTATATGCATAACTTCTTTGGAAAAATGTCTAGTAAAGTCCTCTGCCCATTCTTAGTTGGGTTATTTTGTCTTTTGTTGTTGAGTTGTACCAGTTCTTTGTACAGTCTAGATTAACCTCTTTAAATACATGGTTTGCAAAGATTTTTCTCACACTCTGTAGGCTGCCTTGTGCCACTGATAATTCCCATGCACGTACTTTACTGAAGCTTCCAAATTTGTCATGGTCAATCCATATATCATCTTTGCATCATTGCCTGCGCCTTTGAGGTCATGTAAAAAATATTATTGTGAAATCCAGTGTCATGAAGCTTTGTCCCTATGTGTCCTCTGCACCTTTGTAGCTTTAAGTCATACAACTCAGATCCTAAGTTCACTTTGAGTTACTTTTTTTGTATAAGGTCTATAAGTTCGATTTTACCTTTTCTTTTTTCGAGACAGGGTTTAGCTTTGGAGCCTGTCCTGGAACTAGCTCTTGGAGACCAGGCTGGCCTCAAACTCATAGAGATCCATCCGCCTCTGCCTCCTGCTGGGATTAAAGGCATGTGCCACCACTGCTCGGCTCCAATTTAACTTTTTTCATAAGTATAAATTCCTCTAACACCATTGTTGAAAAGATTGCTATCTCATGGCATGGCATTGAGGTCCTTGTCAATACCATATGTAAAGTTTGCTTCCAGTCCATTGTTTAAATGCAAGTACAATGCAGTTTTGATTATGGTAGTTTCATAACATGTTCTGCAATTGAAAGAGGGTTTTTGCTACAACAATGCTTTTAAGAATATTAATTTTTAATATTTTTAATTTTTAATATAGTTGATATTAAGGATTATATGATGTTCAAATACCTTGAAATAATGACTTTTGCCTTCCTCATACCACATACATCACAGCCCACTGAATTGAATTCTGTCTCTACATTTTATTAGAAACATTGTATCTATGGAGAGTCACCAGAATAATGAAGGTCTCTAGAGCATTTGAGAGAATGTAAAATATTTAAGCTATAAAAAGAATTTTTAAGGCAACCACAATAGCAGTCTTTGGTTATTCATTTGTTCAAAATACTCATTACAGTGTAACTATAGTATAATCTCAACAATAAAAGACAAAATACGGCCACTGCCATCGCTGTGCTCCCACGTTTCTGCCTTCCTCCTTACACACGTACTTCCCTCATCAGTTGCATCCCTCCTCACACTGTGGAAAGCACCAATACTCTTGGGGTAGAAAGAAAGCTAATTCATCTTACCCCAGGTTGAATGCTTATGAATGAGTCTTGTTGACAAAGGGGAAAAAAACACTGTAATTGCTCTGAAGATTCAACACACTCCATATAAAATACCTCGTGGGCTTTGATAGTTAAAGGACAAGTAATATAGACTAAGCAAAGTATTTGCGAAACTCTTAGTAAATGATTTTTAGTCCGCATATATGTGTGTGTGTGTGTGTGTGTGTGTGTGTGTGTGTGTGTATGATATTGTTTTTTACAACTCAATAATAATGAGACAGACAGCCCATCAAAAAAAATGTCCAAATCAGAGAACATTACAGAAGAAGTGACAGAAAGACTGTAAGAGGCAAGTAGAGGGCCTGAAATGCTGTCTCATGGGTGTGGTATAGTCATGGCACTCTTTAACTCACAGTGACTGTGTTTCTCTGCAGAGGGTCTGCACAAACGGAGCCCCAGAACAGTCAGTCATAGATGGAGAATTCATTAGTGAAATGCAAATTACAACTACAAGGAGATACTGTTTCACATCAACTAGAATGTCTGTAATAAAACATACAGGTAATAAATAATGTTGGAAAGGACAGAAATCTACATATGTTATTGATGGGCTATGCAATGGTGAAGTCTTTTGAAAAGTAATTTGGCAACTTCCTAGAAAAACATCATAAGTTTATTACGTTACCCAGAATTCAACTCTTAGACATCTAATCCAAGAGAAATGAAAGTATATCTAGACTCAAATTTGGACATGATTACTCTTAGCGTCATTATTCACAATAGGCCCAAACTGGAAACATTCTAAGTGGTCACCAAATTGGTGAACAGACATACAGAACATAATATAGACATACAATAGAATGCTAGTTAGAAATGAAGAAGGAGCCGGGCGGTGGTGGCGCACACCTTTAATCCCAGCACTTGGGAGGCAGAGGCAGGCGGATCTCTGTGAGTTCGAGACCAGCCTGGTCTACAA
>NW_004949158.1:433649-435496 GCF_000317375.1 Microtus ochrogaster
AAAAAAAAAAAAAAAAAAAGAAATGAAGAAGGACAAACTACAGATACACCCTCCCGGGCCTCAAAATCTTTATCTATAACTTTTGGCAGTCTTAAGAGAAAAGTTAACATACTATGTAGCTCCATTTACATGAACTACTCCAAAAAGGCAAAAGTAGAGGTAGAAAGTGATTGAGAGTGAGGAGAAATTAAGTTTGAATTTGCTGGAGGGACCTTACTGGTGTCCTAAAAGCATCCTAAAACTGATTTATGGTGATGATTGTACAGTTTGATAAATTAACTGTAAGAATCAATGAGCCGGATATTTAGAAATTTAATGTGATACACAAAATATGCCTCAATAATGTTATTGAAATATATATATATATATATATTTGAACAAAAAATTTCCTACTACTCTCTTTTTTTTTTGGCTTATCCCACCAACCTTGTACTCCCTAGAGAATTCATTTATTATGCCCCATTCATCTCTATCCAAGTCACTGAGACAGGCCGGAGCCAAGGTAAAGACCAACACAGCTTCCTCATCAAGCACTTTCTTTATACTTCTCCTTTTAATCAGCTTGTTCAACCAACTCAAACATCTGTCCCTCACCTTTTATTTGTCACTTACCGTGTCCTGGGCACAGTGTTCAGTGCCAACAGGGTGAGCATGAACACATATGTGCGAACACGCATGCACACACGCACGCAAGTGCACACACACTCTCAAATGCTTTGCTCTCTTCCTTTAAGAAGTCTATTTTTATAGTTTATTGCCAAACATATCATAAAAGACTATAAATTACTTCACTGAAAGCCAGACACTGATCCATAGTGTCGAGGACTGAACAGAAGCCACTACAGCACAAAGTCTATGCCTACCTCAAACAGAGGTTGATTGGTTCCTTTTTATTAGGTCTGCTATACAAAACCCCTGTGGACGGCTGCAGAGCTTGGTTGGCCCTATATAATTTTTCAAATTCTAACCAGTTGTTAAATAGTTTTTATGTTGACCTTAAATATTCAGTAAAGATTTGGCTTGAATTTGTATGATTCATTAAGCCCATGGTTTTCATTACTGTAACATTTAGAGGACTAATTATCACCGAGTAATCACAGAGTACAAAGCAATTTAAGTGTCATTCCCAGAACAGGTTAGAAGCAAATTTACTTATTAAATTATGAATGTTTTACTTCATACTGGCCATAGGATAATTAAAAAATGAACATGACGCTTAATTTCAAATTTACTTAAAAAGATGTGATTGCGTGGCTCTGTCTTAACTCACGACTGTCGTGACCTGAATTCCTTTTTTTGAAAAACGGGAAAGCTCCCTTCAGCCTAGATCAATCACTTTGGAGTCACAGCTTCTAAACTTCCTTTTCAAGTAACTGATTTCTGGTAATTTTCAAAAAGACTTAAAATGTTGGGGAACATTTTAGAATAGAAGGGATAGGGGTTGGGGTTGGCTTGGAAGGCTTACCTTGCATGCACAAGGCCTTGGGTTCTAGCCCAGCAAAAATGTTCGTGAAGAATAGGCATCAGCAACTTTATTTCTCAAGCAGATCCATTTCCTAAGTTAGACAATGAGAACACACTATTAGACTGAACCATATATTGCTATTTTGGTAGATTAAAAGAGGTTGAAAATTGGCAATTTCATAAGTTCAAACTAATGAATATATTACACATGACAGTTCTTTAACAATACAAATTAATTATGAAAGATTATAAATAGAGTTTAAAACATTACACAAGATTTAGAAAAAGGGAGCTGGAGCCGGGCGGTGGTGGCGCACGCCTTTAATCCCAGCACTCGGGAGGCAGAGGCAGGCGGATCTCTGGGAGTTCAAGGCCAGCCTGGT
>NW_004949158.1:435946-441093 GCF_000317375.1 Microtus ochrogaster
GTTCAAGGCCACTCTGGTCTTCAGAGCTAGTTCCAGGACTACCATGGCTGTTGCACAGAGAAACTCTCTCTCAAAAAAAAAAAAAAAAAAAAAAAGAATTCACATTTTCAGTTTGTTGACTTATTTGTATCTATCCTTAACTCACCAGCTAAATCCATGATAATTTATGCATTCCTGTACTTAGACTGTGTTCAGTTCCAGCCAGGTTCAAATCCCTGCCTTCAGGACATCCTCACTGTCTCCTCTATACCAGGTCCTTGAAGCAGCTTGCAGGGGAATTGAAGGTGGTTCTGCACAAAATAGAGACTAGCTAAAAATACTTTGTGCCAAAGAGGCTTAAATAAATTATTTTCACGATGTGTCAGCAAGCAGTAGGTATTATTAAAAGGACCAAGAGCTGAAGATTGTTTTAGAAACCATGTTTAATTTATTTTATTATTGCTGTGTTTGTGAGACGGAGGGCAGAGAGGGAGGCACTGCCCACGAGTGCAGTCAGAGGACAGCTTTTGAGAGTCGGTTCTCTTCTTCCACCTCAAGTTCCGGGGATCAAACTGAGACATCAGGCTTGCATAGCAGCAGCTTTACCCACTGACCCGTCTTGCCAGCCCCTTGACACTACTATTTTATTTAAAATTTTTTATTTTATTTATTTATTTGTCCAGGACTACCTTGAAGCGCTACTTTAAGATGCCTAGAGGGAAGTGGTCCAGAGGCAGAAATGAGGAGGCCCCTGAAGACATAGATCTGAACCTGGCTGTAACTGAACACAGTGGGCTTACATGTGCCGCAGCCCACAAGAGGACAAAGGACAACTTGTAGAGTTCTCTCTTACCAGTGGGTCTCAGGGCTCAAACTCAGATTCTCAGGCTTGGTGCAAGTGCTTTTACCTGCTGGGCCATCTGGCTGGCCCCATAGAAATTTCTTTAAAAGGGCTTTTATAATTTCTTCACACCCCCTTGTTGTTCAGCACAACGTCTTACATGCTGCTATGACCCAACTGTTAAGGTCTGAACATGAAGGGTTTTCCACTAGCTCATGGGTTTGAACACTTGATTTCCAGTTAGTTGTGCTATCTTGGTTGGTTGTGGTTTAAGGGGAGGGGGCTGAAGGAAGTGGGTCACTGGGAGTTAGATTTTGAGGTTACAGCCCAGCCCCACTACCAAACTCTGTTTCATGGTCTCTGAGGTATGTTTCTTTTTTTTTAAATTTTATTTATTTATTTATTTAACTTTATTATGTTCATTGGTGTGAAGGTGTCAGATCTCATGGAACTACATTTTCAGACAGTTGTGAGCTGCCATGTGGGTGCTGGGAATCGAACCCAGGTCCTCTGGAAGAGCAGTCAGTGCTCTTAACCGCTGAGCCATCTCTCCAGCCCCCTCTGAGGTATGTTTCTATCACATCCATCATGGATAGATGAACTCCATCAAGCCTTCCCCTCCAGAGTGGACTGTCTGCCTCTCAAACCATGAGCCAAAATCAATCTTTCTTTAGGTTGTTTCTGTTAGGTATTTGTCAAAATGATGAGAAAGTAGATAATATGTCCATAAATATTTGTTTAGATAGAAGACATCATAGAACTAGTAACCAGAAGATGTGTTCTCTGAGCCTGGCTGGGTATTGCAAACATAACCAAATGGGGTGATAGCTGCGTGACCTTGAACATGTCACTTTACCTCTTTTGTTTGTTTGTTTGTATTTATTTATTTACTTACTTATTTTTGAGACAGGGTTTCTCTGTGCAGCTTTGAAGCCTGTCCTGGCACCAGTCTATAGACCAGGTTGGCCTCGAACTAACAAAGATCTGCCTACCTCTGCCTCCGAGTGCTGGGATCAAAGGCGTGCGCCACTACCGCTCGGCTGTCACTTTACCTCTATGAGGTTCAGTTTTCTTATCTGTTAATATGAGGCTCATGGACTTACATGGCATCTACATGGAGATGATAGACAATGTGATTAAGCAGCCTTCATTATTATCGTTCAGGAGGACATCCATGAATTATCTTAATTAATTCGTAATGCCTAATGAACAGTCTTCCATATCAAGGCTGCGCTTAGTGAATGGGTTTAGGAAGGTAAATGTTTCTAAGACAGGAGAGTTGAAGGAAGGTGATGGGAACACACTGGCTAGAAGTGTCCCCAGTGGCCCTAGCGAGGCCCATATCATAGTGGAGCTGAAGGGAGACAAGCCAGGCTGTGATTTGTCCCATTAGCACCCTGATCTCTGGTGGCCCAAGATCTTAAATAAGCATGAAGTGGGGACTGTAGTCCACTTTGCTCAAATCTCACTGATAGTGAAAGTAGAGATGTCACATTTGAGTTCTGAGTGCTTGGATTGTGTGTGTTATATAATCTTTTTTTTTTTTTTGATTTTCGAGACAGGGTTTCTCCGTAAATTTTGGTTCCTGCCCTGGAACTAGCTCTTGTAGACCAGGCTGGCCTCGAACTCACAGAGATCTGCCTGCCTCTGCCTCCTGAGTGCTGGGATTAAAGGTGTGCGCCACCACCGCCCGGCTTTTTTATATTTTATATATTTTTTATATTTTATATTTTAGTTTTATAGAAAATAGTCGTAGTTTAATCTTGTTCTGAAAGAGTTTCAGGTCTTTTATGGATTCATATTGCCTAAACCTTATACCAATCAATATTCCAGAGGAGGATGAGTAGTGAAATTTGTCTGATTTCCAGAGGACGAGTATGAACTCTTGTCTGATATTCATATTTACTGAAGCATCATCATTTAGTCTTATTTGCTGAAAACTGGTATTTTAAAACCATGAAACAACATAGCTTCATTTTTTTCCTGATTGAAAATAGAAGGCTGACTCTCTACAGTAAAGAGACAGTAGCAGCCTCCTCGTCTCCAGTGCCCCCTCCACTCCGTCTTTGTCGTACATTAGAACAGCTGCAGCACTCCGCACATAAAAAATGGCATCAGCTGTGGTTAAATATTCATGGCCACTTGCTAGTCGATGCACATTTTTTTGTTATTATTTTTAGCAAATAACAGAGTATCTAATGATTCATTTAACCCAGTTTGCGGACTTTCCAGTGTCTGATGTTTATCTGTCACTGACAGGTTTCTATTCTTGCTGAAAGGAAGCATCGAAGTTTTGCTGTTAGGTGGCTGCCCAGTCTTCCGGAAAAGCTCACCGGAGGTCCCCAAGGCTTGGGTTTTAGGATCTCCAGAGTCAGAGATGAGAACGTGCTGCTGCTGGAGGCAAAGCAAGGAGGAAGACCCTCTGCTCTCGGGGCCTGGTCCCTCTGCAGTCCATGTCGAAGAGCCGGGAGAGAAAGACCAGAAAACAAACCTGCTCATTTTCTTGGTTTGGGATTTTGTTTTTGCTTTTTTTTTTTTGGTGTGTGTGTGGGGGGTTGTTGTTGTTGTTTAGTTGGTTGGTTGGTTTTTTGTTTTGTTTTGTTTGCTATGAAAAGAAAGGTGCATTTCAGAATTTATTTTCTTAGCAGCGCGAGGGGAAAGGAAGCCAAGGAACAGGAGAGCTATTTTCCAGGCTGTGTCTCTCTGGCTGGCAGGGCTGGCTTTCCAGGTACGCAGCCTGGCCTCTGAAGCATCAGCAGCAAGGTCTGTGTTCAGCCGCCTGTGTCACGTTGCCGGCGGCTTCTGCACTGAAGACCTTGCATTTCAGTTTGCACAAATGATGTAGCTGGTCCTGTGGCTTAGCGAAACATGTGAGGAAAGCGATGTACTTTTTCCCCCTCAAAGCAGAAGACTTGTTAAAGAAAGCTGACTGGAGAAAAGAAGCAACAAAAGAACCAAAGGAGGCAGAGGAGGGAACAGAACATTTCAGTGGCAATTTTTTTCTCATGACAGAAGAAATGTGGTTGGAAAGAGAAATGAGATGAATGTTTTTATTGCATTAGAAATCTTGTTTTCTTTTGTATAGGGATGAGGCGTGTGGCAGCTAGACAATGACTTGTGGAACCCAGCCTGCTCCTTCTGTTATGTGCATCCGGGGAGCTGAACTCAGGCCATTGGGCCTGCAGTCACTCTTGCCCACTGAGCTGTCCTGTCAGCCTAAGACATTACCTATTTGCTTCCACTTCCCACTGGCTATTTTTAAAGTGACATTTAATATTATTCTCATTGATGAAGTATGGTACGCCATGTGACTACATCATACGACTTCTATATTCCTTTTCTATACTCACCATGCATCGATTTTATTTTGAGCTGCTAGTTTGTGAGCAAAACCTGTAGGTTTGTTTCATACTTTCCAATGGCTATTTTTTTTAAAAAAGTATTTTCTATTGATATTTGAAAGCTAAGAATATTGTCTTTATTTTCATCATCATAAAACAAATAAGAAAAACAAAGGCCATTTGTTCTGTGCTTGCTGTAACCTGAGAATCAGTCACTGATGCCTTCCAGACTCTGAGCTACAGGAAATGGCAGCTTTACAATGGGTAGAATGACCTTAAGGTTCCTGACTGGAGACTGCTAGCCAGGGAACTATGTGAAGTAAGCAGAATTGGAGGTCTTGCTCAGTGCTGAAGTGTTTACCTGGAGTGTGCAAGGCCCTGGACTCAGAGTTAAGAAAAGGCCTCAGACAATCACTTTGGGGGGCAGCATCTCATATGTTCCAGATTAGCCTTGAACTCACTATAATGCAGCCTAGGATGACGTTGAACTTCTGATTTTCTATCTCCCACCCCTAAATTTCAAGAAGAAAAGTAGGAACGAATATCTCTAGAATATATTGTTTTCGGCCACCAACTCTTAACAAATATCTAAGCATCATTGCTACCTCGCTTGCACCTTGTAGACTAAGGAGTGTTGCAGTCAACAGAGTTTTTGTTATGCCTTGGTCTACTCAGCAGACAAGGATTTATGGCTGACAGTTGTTGTGATAGCACTCGACAAGTCCTAAAGTCCCAACTGAATTAGTAATGACCTCCCTTCTCCAGTCAGGTTAGAAAATAGTCATCATTTATATCTTATTAATTTCATCAATAACATGGATCAAAAGTTCAAAGCCTCCACCACGACCACGATGTAAAATTAGTAGGCATTGGTGTCATGACTGAGAGCTCGTGGCTAACACTTTAAAGGCAGTAAAAGTATGTGAGGAAATACTTCAGTCATGTCAGCTGACAGGCCTGTCCCCCCCCCCTTCTCTCTCTCTCTC
>NW_004949158.1:441193-463015 GCF_000317375.1 Microtus ochrogaster
CTCTCTCTCTCTCTCTCTCTCTCTCTCTCTCTCTCTCTCTCTCTCTCTCTCTCCTCTCTTTCCTGCTGTTCTGTTAAGCATCTCACATATCCAGGCTGTGATGGCAGCTCTGTCTCTACCTGGATCCTGGGCTGTCTACACATCTGCCACAGAGAGTCCCACATCCTTCCTTGTCGTTACATCCTTCAAGATCTCAGTACCTAGAGGCCAAGCATAGTGGCACAAGCCTTTTGATCCCAGAACTCAAGAGACAGAGGCAAGCCTGGTCTACAGAGTGAGTTCCAGAACATCCCAAGCTACACAGAGAGACTCTGTCTCAAAACAAAAAAAAAAAAAGTCTCAGAATCTTAGTAGCACAATAAGCAAACTTAATGTATGAGGTCATTTGCTGTATCAGTATATAACATACTATATAACATGCTATATTTGATCATTATTTTATTGCATTTAATCAGTGTGTGTGTGTGTACATGCTATGGCATATGTGAAGAGATCAGAAGACAACTTGCTAGATTCAAGTCTCTACATCCACCATGTGGGTCCCAGAGATCAAACTCCGGTCATCAAGTCTGGCAGCAAGGTCTTGCCTGCTGAGCCATCTTTCCTGAGCCATCTCTCGGCCTGTTTGATCATTTAGCAATGTCGAAACCACCACTGAGAAAGAAGTTAAGCAACCAGCCCAAGATAACATCGACAACAGAAAGTGTTGGCCAATGACTTCATGACCTCCAGGCTCTCTTTCTCCCTGAGCCATTAGACTTTTCTGAATGTAGAAAGGGCAGAAGATTCAGAATCCAACTAGCTTGGCCTGGGGCTATCACTTGCAACATATGTAGTCTTGGGCAACTTGATGGTGTGATAGAAATAACTAACTCAGTTGTAATAAATAAATAAATAAAAACCACCATCTTAGGCTAAGTATGAGCCATAGCCACATGAGGGAAATACCTTTATCAGCTTTGTATTACAGACGGAGAAACTGCAGCATGCCCAGATCCAGACACTGAACAGTAGGTCTGGGATTCAAACTAGGCAGAACTGGGTCTGTTATCTTCTAGGTAAGGCAATTTACAGTACGTGTCTAGCATAGAATTGAAAACAGGGTGAGAATTCAATAAACGGTATTTACATAGGCAGAATAAACTTCTAGTCTAGTTCTCTCAATCATCTATCAGCTAGAGTCTCTTCCCTCCCATCAACTCATCAGTGATCCCCAGTTTCATCTCTTGTGTTTGAGCGCGTGTGTGCGCATGCACATGCATATGTATGTGATGTTGTATCACGTAGCAATTTCCGTCTAGATTAAAACTTTCCATTTTTAAGAGAGGTTCTTTAAGATCCAAGATGTGAAACAACAGAGTATTTTAAGACAGAATGTTAAAAAGGGAGATGTAACCCCAGGATGTCCTGAGCAGTGAGCTCACTATGATACAGGATAGTTACAGGGAGGTAATAGGATGTTATAAGGGAAGGTGAAATGCTCTTCCTGCAGGGAAGTAAACAACTCAATAGCTTCAGAAAGTCCATGAAACTGACAGGAATCACTAGGCCCATCCCTCCCCAAGGACATACAGGCAATAAGGAATGCCGGGGAAAACACTCTCAGATCAGCCAAGCTGCCTGGAAGAAGCAGACCAGCCTGGAAGGGATTCGAACCAACTGCGCCTCCTGGAAAGAACACTCTCCAGTCTGCTGAGCTACTGCAGGTGATGCAGTGCTCTCCAGGCTCCCAGCTCTTGTGAGCTGTCACCCATGCTGAGGTGGACTTTGGTGATGCAACCATCTTTGAATTATTTCTGCTATGGTATGGATCCCCTCATCCATATTCCTGTAGATAACCTTAACAAGTTGGACTCTGGTGGTATCTTTACATCACTCTTTGGTCAGTTCCCTATTTGAGGTAGGTAGACATTTATTCATGTCTGCCAAGAACAGTTTCACACAACACTAAGTGTGGTGTGTGTGGGAGGGGGTAGCGGTACTGGAGATGACTCCATGTCCCCATGCATTCTAAAGAAGCATTCTCAACCACTGAGGGATAGTCCCAGATCTACCTATGTAGCTTTTACAGCTCAGAAAATGAAGTTGGAAGAGAAAATTCCCAGAGGTCAGAACACCTGAGTCCTGACTTCGCCCTCTGAGCTGGGCAAGGGCAACCCAGTGTGTCTTGACTCTTCCCGCTCTTACAGGGGAAATGGGGATGATGTGTTTCCTTCCTGTTTGGCAGGCTATCTTGAGGGTTCACTGCATATACAAATACCTTGAGAACGTATCAAGTAGTGTTGCTTTCTTGCTTTGGGAAAGTGATTTTGAAGCTGCATCCGCAGGTGTATCTTGAGATGAAGGGCTATTTTAAAGGAGGAAGAGCTATCTCGCCTCGTGGTTTCCAAGGTTTCCGTCTTTGTTCCGTCACAATGGGCCTGTAGTGAGGCAGAATAGCACGGCAGAAGAGCGTGCAGTGGTGCGCAGCGTCTTACCTCATCAGAGCCAGGAATCCGAGACAGGAAGGGAGCAGGGACAAGCTCATCCACTGATGAAGTCAGAACCCTCAAACTTCCTCAGATCCTCAGGTCTAAACACCACTGTACTGGGAACCAAGACCTCAGTGCACAAGCCTTTTAGGAGTATAGCTCATATCCAAACCCTAACAACGGGGAACCTGAGCCATCTCTCCTGCAGGAACCGATTGAAGGTGGAAAAGTAGCCAGAAAGTTTCATAAGAGGCAAAGGTGTGGGGGTGTGGAGTGGCAGGGGAGCCCCAAGAAGCAGGAAAATTGTTATATTTTTAGGGCTGAAAGTGAGGTGGCGCAGGTGAGAAGGGCCTTGTAGACTCACTGAGAAGTCCACGTTGTTCTGCTCCGGAGCCAACAGAGTAGTGGAGTGATTTAGGCAAATTAATAATACAGGTAGCATTGTGAATCCCGTGTGGCCAAGGGGAAGATGGAATGAAGAGAAGCAAGTCGGGCTGAATGTGGTTAGGATCGAGGCCTCTGCCAGAGTCGACAGTGGGGGTGGAGGGAGGAAGACGCCTGTCAATCGTTACTCAGAAGGCAAGATTGGCATCACTTGACGATGAGTAATTAACGTCTTCGGATAATAAAGATCGACAAGTTTGATGACTGATTCTTGGCAAAATGCTATAACCAATTTTTAGAAATGATAAGTGAGTGTTTAATTTAGAAATTGAGGTGGTAGATTAACTTAGCGGCTGAGTAAGCGCCTACGAGCAAATCATACCAAACGTATCTCATTTCCTTCTTTAGAGAAGACTTTTCCACCAAGAACAATAAACATTTATTTTATAGAAGTTGAAAAATGTGGCCAGGTGGTGGTGGCACACACCTTTAATCCCAGCACTCTGGAGGCAGAGGAGGCAGGTAGATCTCTTTGAGTTCTAGGCCAGCCTGGTCTACAAGAGCTAGTTCCAGGACAGGCACCAAAAGCTACAGAGAAACCCTGTCTCAAAAAAAAAAAAAAAAAAAAGACATTTTGCTGTTGGTATTTTTTCTATAAATTTTCTAACATGGTTCTAACATGGTTGTAAATGTTCTATCCACGTGCTACTATCTTCTATTAATATTATAAAGATATTTATGACAAAATATTGTATCTGTCACTTTAAATGATAATTGTATTAGGCTTCTCTGGTGAGACAGAACCAACTCAATGAATATATATTACAAGATCAGGTTTATTAGATTGGCTTACACCACAGGGCCTAGTAGTCCAGCAAAGCCTGTCTGTACACCGGGGAAGATAACGGCCAAGCAGCTGCTCGATCCGTGAGACTGGCTACCTCAGGAGTCACAGTGTGGCACAAAAGCCTGGAGAATTCCTGGGAACAGCTGAGCTCCAGTTCATGCTGAAAGGCCCAAGAAGCTGGGTTCTGATGTCAGCAGCCCTTCCGTCCTGGGAACGCACTCATGACCTGCCCATGTGTCTTAGCTGATTCTAGACTCAATCAAGTGGATAATCAAGATTAACCATCACAGGCTGGCCAGATTGCCCAGCAAGTGAGGGGCCTGCTGCCAAGTCTCATGACCTGAGTTTGATCCCCAAGACCACACGGTAGAGGGAGAACTGCCACAGGTAATGTTCTCTAACTTTCAAATGGAGGGCAACCCCCCAAATAAATAAATAAATACAAATGTAACTTTTTAAGAAGCCATGCCTGACTTCCCGTGCCTATAACTCCAGCACTGTGGGGAGTGAGGCAGGAGGATGGTGGAGACTTCCTGGCTGCCAGCCCAGCTCCAGGCTCAGTGAGGTCCTGTCTCAAGGAAACAAGGCAGAGAGCAATAGAGCAAGATACCCAATGGCCTCCAATGGCCTCTGCATCTGTGCAAACTCCCATGGACCTGTGCACACACCGCCCACAGCCTCAGTCTTTCTCTCTCACACACACAATAATTTTATAGCGTCAAAATAAGTTAATATGCATATACTTTTGTCACACACTATCAAATTTCTTGCCAAAAGGATTGTGGCAATAAAGCTACTAAGTAATATGGACTTTTCTATTTTGAATTATATTTCTTATAATGTATTATTATCAAGAACAACTAAATAAAGGTGGGAGGTGGTGGCACATGCCTTTAATCCCAGCACTTGGGAGGCAGAGGCAGGAGGATCTCTGTTTGTTCGAGGACAGCCTGGTCTACAGAACTAGTTCCAGGACAGGGTCCAAAGCTACATAGAGAAACCCTGTCTCACAAAACAACAACAACAACAACAAAAATAAAACCACTTACTTGATTAATAAAAATATCTATTTTCTTTTACTTTTTGTTTAAAAAATATAACTAACTTTTCATATGAGGAAAAGGCAAGTATAAAAAACAAACAAACAAAAAAGCAATCTTCCTCCTTCTACCAACTACAAATATGTCCTCCCCTCTGAGAGCAATCACCGTGGAAACTTTCTTGAATATATCTTTCTGAAAGAAAAGACAATGTCATGAGCCTTTCTTTGCAAGCTGGCACTAGGTGCTATTTATATCTGGCTATTCCGGGTCTCAGACACCTTTCCATGCCAATGCATATATCTCTAGTTCATGAAAAATCACAATATACTCAATTAGCTCTTTATTGATTGACATTTAATTCCCTTTCAGTAATTTGCTATCATAAACAACGCTGCAAAGAACATGATGGAATTCATGGACTTGTGTGGGATGAATCCCTACACGTTAAACTACATCAAACTTTGGATTTAAAAACGTTTGCAGCAATAGCTTCTCAGCCTTTTAATTGAGATCAAATGTAAAATGGTTGCAGCAGGTCACACTCTCATCAGCATAGTGTTACTTTTTCCTTCCCTGCAGCTTTGCTGGTCAAACCCTTGAGTTTTCACCAAGCTGATGCAGACAAAAAAAAATATTCTCTCTCCCAGACCTAAGCACCGTTTGGACAACAGTAACAGTTACCTTGCCTAGTTTAACCTGGTTCTTACTGTTCTTGGGGTACTTGGTAGCCATTATTACTCACTTTATATTTGGGTCCCACATTTTAACTTTCTCGACAATTTCAGTTCTGTGCTAAATGAAGAAATATTCCCAACTTTGGAGCCTCCTGCTCCGCCCTAGTCTCCCCTGAAAGCAGGCAGGAGTTCCCTTCCCCATGATAGATAGGGGCCACACGACCAATGGCAGCTGGAATTGGTTGTGGAAGATACATTTCTGGCCCTCTTCCATCCCTTCAGATTAAGAGAATCTCTGAGGGGAAAAGTGAAGCAGGCTAGAGGATGACCCAGTGCAGTATTCCTGCTGGCCGTCCTGAGACCACACAAACAGAAGATCTGAGACCACCCAAAACTGGCTGGGACCAACCCGGCCAACTAAGCCTAGTGCTGGGACCAAGAAGGCCGAGACTACTCCTAACTGTCGTGTTTCAATGGAGTGGTGTCTCCACGTCATTAGACTTGCAAAATTGTCTGTTCCTACTATGTATCAGACTCCATTACACATCCAAAAAATCTCATAGAAGAGCAAAAAGGGGACGCAAACCCTATTTTAGAGAAATCTCTATCAATTTCTGAGTCCACCCCCATGATGTCCTTAACTCATGAACAATCCAGTCCAGAATCCTGGGTAACAACCCTCCGCTATTAAAGCATGCCCATATGATCCCATCCAGAATCCTGGGTAACAATCCTCTATTAAAGCATGCCCATACGATCCCACTCAGAATCCTGGATAACAATCCTCTATTAAAGCATGCCCATACGATCCCACCCAGAATCCTGGATAACAATCCTCTATTAAAGCATGCCCATACGATCCCAGCCAGAATCCTGGGTAACAATCCTCCTCTATTAAAGCATGCCCATACGATCCCATCCAGAATCCTGAATAACAATCCTCTATTAAAGCATGCCCATACGATCCCACTCAGAATCCTGGCTAAGACACTGTCCTTGCTGCTGCAGGGAGCAGTGGCTCCTTCTTAGCCACAGTGGCTTCTGCTGGGATGTTTAGTTGGAGCATCTTGTTGAGGGTGCCCAGAGCACCTACCAGCACTCTTGCTGCACAGGGAGCTGGGAAAGGGAGCATAGGAAGAGTTCGGATTCTGTGCTGAATACAGGGCCTCTCAAAAAGTGGGGACTCCTCAGGCACAAGGAGGGATTCAAATGCTGAGCAACTAAAATAAACAAGTATCCATAATTTTATTTATTTTTACTAGGGCCTGGGAAAGCCCCAGGAAATAAAGGTCCCTAAAGAGAAACAGAGTGGCCATGGCAGGTGTAAGCAATGGACAGGCAGAGGTGAAATACAAACTTAAGAGGTGTGGGACCTATGAGAATCATTTGAAATGACATGGGTGTGAATATGACGTACCCCTGAATACTGGGAGATCTGGGAGAAATGCAGAGCTTGCCCCTGTGAACAGATGGGTTGTCCCACAGAAGGCTGGGTGGACAGTCACATTCATCATGTATCCAACAAATATTGAGGACCTGATATACACAAGCTGCTGCCCTAGGCATAGGAACTACAAGTGAACAGGACACATAAATTCCTATGCTGTAAAACTGGCATGTTTGAGAGCAAATGATAAAAAGAGTTACAAACATATATTTATAATGACAGTGCTGGATGTTATGAAATAAAGTAAATCAGACACACACACACACACACACACACACAAACACAAAACAAGGCATGGAGTATGACAGGTAAAGCAATTGGAGGAGGCCTCCCAGAAATGGTGACAGCTAAGCACAAATCTGAATGAAGGAAGAGAGCAAGCCTTGCAGATGCCTGGCAGCAGAAATGAAACCCAGCACAAACGCCCTGAGGTGAGGACACACATAGCTTGTTTGGAAAACACTGAGGAGTTTGTGTGCCCAAAGGGTAGCAGGAAAAGAGGTTAGAGAAACAATAGGGATAAGGTTTATTGCCATAAGGTCAAGGTAAAACATTTTGGTTTATTCTGAATACTGGTCAAAACTTGAACTGAAGAATGGTCTGATTTTGTTTCCACTTTATTAGAATGACTCAGGGTGAGGATGGGCTGCCACATGGGAATATACAGCAGAAAGGGCAAGGTAGAACCAGAGAAACCAGCTAGGATGTGTCTGCCACAGTCCAGGTTGGAGTTGGTGGTGATAACAACAACAGGGTAAGAATTTCAAAGAAACACAGTGTAGAACATACAAGAAAAGCTACCCAGATTTAAGACAGTCTGAGTCCTTCTGAAGGGGGCTCTGTATTGGCAAGAGTTTGGTCTAAACTCAAGAACGGTGGTTCTCGACCCTTTAGGGGGGTTGAACAACCCTTACACAGGGGTCGCCTAAGACTGTCAGAAAACACAGATAATTTACATTATGACTCATAACAGTAACAAAATTAAAGCTATGAAGTAGCAGTGAAATCATTTTATGATTGGGGGTCAGCAGAACATGAGGAAAGGAAGGGTCGCAGCAATTGGTTGAGAACCACTGCTCTAGACCACGGTCCACATTGCCCAAACCTGGCATGCTGTTAGTCTATTATTAGTCAAGTTTTGCTGAAACACAATCACACTTCCTTGTGGCTGCTTTGATAGAGCTGAATCATTACAACAGAGGCCACACATATGTCCTGCACTAAATATTTACTCTTGGACTCATTCCAAAACAGTTTCACTAAACTCTAACCTAGAAGACCTCTCAGGTTCCTGCCCTGTCTGCTCTGGGTTTCTCCTGAGAGGCAGCAGGTCACACATTTTGGAAAACTGAAGGAATTCCACATCTGTATATCCCATTACATTTCTCTTAGTGAACAAGAAGAATGTTTGTACAAGATACAAACCACTCTTAATTCCCTAACGAAAGGCAGCCTGGGCTTTCTTCTACCACGCAAACCACTGGAATTTGCAACGCAAATAATCCTTGTGTTTCTCTTACATAAAGTCTGGAGCAAAGTGGGGCTGACAAAAGCAGAAATTATTCGGAGACTTCAGGGTACTTTCTTAGCAATGGGTTCAAGACTCCCTAAGAAAGGAGAAGAGGGGAAGTGGACGAGGAGCAACAGTACAGATCATACATACTTCTGGTGAGCCCGTGCCAATCAGACCTTGGTCTTTCCCTGTTGCCTCTACAAACAAAAGCAACAGTAGGACTATTGTTTTGAAAAACCATCAGGATCAACAATGAGGAATCTTTTTTTTTTTTTTTTGAGACAGGACCTTACTATGTAGCCCAGGCTGGCCTGGAGCTCATAATCCTCTGGTCTCAGCCTTCAGAGAGCTAAGATTACAGGTGTGCATCACCATGGCGCAGATGTTAGATATCTTTTCTTGTGTTGTGATTCTTCACATTGCTGACATCTGTGTGTCTATCTTATTTATATTTTCTAAAAAAGTAGTTCAGAAACAATGTTTTAGATAATTCAAAGACAAGGAAAAATCCCCCAAACCTGATCCTCAGGTGGATGTTTGCTCCCACAGTGATCCGTATGGTTCCCTGCTGAGCAGCCCCACTCCTCTCTACTTGTGTTCCTTTTACAAATACATTAATGATTATGTGGAAATCCTAAAACAGTTCACTGTTTGCTTTAGGAACTGCCTGGACCCGGCATTTGAGCAGCACCAATACTTAAAAAGAATCACTCCTTTCCTCTGGATTTTTAGTGATACAATGTAGTGTACTCATCAATTTTAAATAGTTTCATAGAATATTAATAAGACTGCTGCATAAACTCATACTTCTGGAGCTTAGCTTTTAAAATTCTTCCTAGAGCACCCTTCTTCAAATATATCCAGGGCTGGAAGCTGTGTGGTACGTGACTGTTCATTTGTGTATACACGCCCATGTTTACTCAGTGCTCCTGAATCACTTAAGACCGATTAATCTATGTAACCATTCTGGGCTGCACAGCAAGCCAGAATACAAACACCACCTAGGAGAAATAGAATGCTGGTGGAGGAGTTCTAAAACTTGCCTAAGCAACCTTGGATCCCTCTGAGCTCCTGGGTTTTCCCATCTATAAAATGCAAGTCTTCCCCTCCTCTGCCCGTGTGTATCTGTGTGTGTGTGTTTGTGTAGCTCACTGGACCAAATTATCTTTTTTTATGTGCATTGGTGTGAAGGTGTCAGATCCCCTGGAACTCGAGTTACAGACAGTTGTGAGCTGACATGTGGGTGCTGGGTCCTCTGGAACTCCGGATCCTCTGCATGAGCAATCAGCGCTCTTAACTGCTGAGCCATCTCTCCAGCCCCGAAATCATGACTGGGAATGGGTTGAATACAAATGGATGACACATAGAAGCTAGTTACCCATCTAAATCATCTTGCCTTATATTAGACTACAAATTTCCTTGGAACAATATGGTCATTGCTCAATAATGGTCTTGATAAAAAAAAATCTTGGAAGTCAGGGTACGAATACCAAGATTTTATTACTAATCTAGCATGGATAACAGTGTTGTCAACTTGACACAACCAAGAATCTCCCAGGAAGAGAGTCTCAATGAGAGATCATCTATAGTGTGTTGGCCTGTGGGATGCTTGGTTGGCTTGTTTTAGTTGATATGGGAAGACCTAGCGTGCTGTGGGCAGCACCATTCCCTAGGCATGGGCTTCTGAACTGTGTAAGAGTGGAGAAATTGAGCTGAGCACAAACAAGCAGGTGAGTATATACACATTCATTTTTCCCCCTGGATTTTAAACCAAATAAACTCTTTCTCCCTAAATTGCCTTCTGCTATATTTTAACATAGCAACAGAATTGAAACTAGGATAATAATTCATAGCAGGTTACAGCTATTTTCTTATAGTTGTTCATGTTCTCCAAGTCCCTCTTAAAATGTAAGATTCTGATGGGCATTTTTTTCTTTTTGAGGCTATAAAATAATTACATTTCTCCCTTCTTTCCAAATCCTCCCATATACTCCTCACCACTCTTCTTCAAATTCATGGCCTCTTTTTTATTAATTCTTATTGCATACAATAACAATCATGTACAAAGAACATATATATGTTCACATCCATTTCTAAATATAACCTGCTCAGACTGTATAATGTTACTTGTATATATGTTTTCAGGGCTGACCATTGAGTATTGGCGAATCAATAGCTGTGCTCTTCCCTGGGGAAAACCATCTCTTCTTCTCCCAGCTTTCCTTGGTTGCCTATGGTTCTTTGTGTAGCGTTCAGGCCTCATGGGCTCTTTCCCTGTCCACTTTAACATGTCCATTGATACCATCCTTGTTCCATTTATGTTTGGGCAGTCGTATTGGTGAGACTTTTTAGGTGTAGCTTCTGACGTTACTAGGAGACACAATCTCACGGCAAATCCTGATACTCTGGCCCTTGCAGTCTTCCGTCCCTCTTCCTCAGTGTTCCCTGAGCCTTATGGGTTTTTTGTTTGGTTGCTTTGGTTTGGTTTTTTTGAGAGAGGGTATTTTTTGTGAAAAAGCCCTAGCTCTGTTGACCAGGGCCTCAAACTCACAGAGATCCACCTGCCTCTGCCGCCCAGGTGCTGGGATTAAAGGTATGTGCCACTACCGCCTGGCAAGCCTTATGTTTTGTAGACACACCCATTGGGACTGGGCTCTATGACTCTGCATTTTGATGGACTGTGGTTTTCTGTCGTGGTCTCTGAGTGTTGTAAATAGATGTTTCCTTGATGAAGAGTGAAGACCACACTTATCTGTGGGTATAAGGACAAATGCCTACAGATTATTGTTATGGATTATGCTGGATTAGTAAATTAGTGCTTGTAGATTCTTCTCTAGTAACCATGACATCACTGGCACTGAGTAGCTAGGTTTTCAGGACAGGAATGGTTTTCCTCTTGTTGTGCAGGTTATTGGCAAATTTTCTAAGTTCTAAACAAGATACAGAGTTTGACCTGAAACTTTTGTTCTCATCTTTTCAAGAGATGTACGAGGGACACCAAATCTCTAAAATGTACGGTGCTTCTCCCAACTCTCAAACAGAATATTTGAAGTCTAAAACAATCCCAGAAATTCAAGACTTATGGATATGATCCATATGACAGACCCCAAAGCCCCACTTGGAAGAAGTAGAATCCAATTTCAAATTTGGTAAAATGATGTGTAACTTGGTTATTACTGATGTAAATGGAAATTTTAACAAAGCAAAGGTGCTTCTTATCCCATAAATTAAAAACAGAAAAGAAAACCCAAGAGCAAACATCCTGTATCAGCAAGTGTGTTGCTTTCTTTCCCAGGAGCTCTCTGAATCCTGAGACCCACTGGAACTTCCTTTCCTCTTCTTACCCGGGAGGTGGAGACTGACCAGGGCGGAAACTATGAGAAAGACACAGTGTCTACACCACAAACTACACATGTGAACTCAAGATAGCCAGCGGGTAAATAACTTTCCATTATTCTTAATTTGCTTCAAACCTTGCAAATTTGGGATTTGGATGAGGTCAGTTTATCAGATGAACTACAGGTAAAAATAAGAAAGGGAAGGAGGGTGAAATTTTTATATAAGCAAAAGCAAGGAGGAAAAAAGCAATAGCATTTATACTTATTTAGCTTCCCAGTAACCAAGGCAAAAAGGGAAATGCAACGAGTTACCTTACTTTTTATCTATTAGGAAAAAACAGGTCAAGTATTCAAGAGAGACAAATCTTTCCTGACACAGAGCTTTGAAAATAATTGTCACAAGAGGCTTCTGTAAAAGAGACCTTAAGCAATTTAGTGGATGGTATTCTCCAGCTAAAAGATTTTACATATGTGTGAGAAGTTGAGTTGTCAGAAACACTCTTTCAAGCAAGATTGGAAAGATGGAATCTCTCTTTCTCACGCACTCATACTCAGGCCAATCCCTACATCTTTGTCCACACACGCACGCCTTCAAAAAGTATGTGGTACTGGAGAACTGTGACCAGAGAGAAGCCACAACAAGGATGTCATTACTCATGTTCAGAGATGCAAGAGGTGAACTCCCTTTGAAGCTAGCAGAGCAGGGCTCCCAGCCTCCACACCAAATCCCAATGATGCCTACTGGCAATTTCATTGCTTCTGTTTCTGCCGTTCTTTCTCTTAGGTTCGGGGCTATAGGGTGGCCAGACCATGCCCACCACGGGGGCTTTCAGCTATCCTGAGCCTCCATGAAATCGTACGCTTCCTACCCAGAGCTTGTCTCTGAGGTTCTAAACCCCAAAGAGACTCCCAGGTGCCTGGGTTCCAGGAGGAAGGAAAACGCCATTGTCTTTCCCCCAACAAGTTCACAGGTTCAGTATATTGGAGAGCTACTTATATTTATAAAGGGTACACCTCAACTATGTGTGCCCCTCTTCCTCATATCTCCTATGTCTTTCCTGAAATTCAGGGTCCCCTCCAGTTGCTACCCAGGAATCAGAGACAGTTTGCCTTCAGGCTTGCACTATGGATTTCTTACCAACTCTATGACATAAAATCTCCCTCTTCACCTGAGACCTATAAGAAGGGATTCCCTGCTCTCTCTGACAGAGCCTAAACTCTCTCCAGAGCCCCCGGCTTGCTAGCTGCCTGCCTGCCTGCCTGTCAATGGTATTAACAATTCTTCTGATAAACCTCTTACCCAATAAGACCCACAATCTGCCGTGTGTCTCCATCAACCCAGGCCTAGAATCACTCTCTTTCTTCTCTCGAGGAGGAAGGTGAAGTCAAGAGAATCCTAAGTAGGGAAGGCATGCTCTTCCACCATCTTTGTGCAAAGGTCCTTCCTGGCTTGAAGGGAAGAGCAGTAATACAATCCTGAGAGACCCAACTCACGAACTAGATGTGGCACATGCTGGCAGGTGTAGATGAAAAAAGCAACTGTTTCTATCTGGTTCACTGGGTTCTTGGTGTCACGGAACACGCCAACTACATAGAGAAAACAATGTGAACAACCTCACAGAGCAATGTGACCTTCAGAATGCGACTGTGATGGGTGACTTCATCAGAGACTCATACAGACAAACCCTGAACAGGACACGAAGTGCTACTTGCTGGATTAACCCTAGGCTGGGCCCTGCCTTCTGAGAGTTCAAAGTTCCTTTGAAGTTAAACATAGTAAGAAACCACTTTCCAAGTTGCATCACCATCAATTCTAGATTTTTCCTAATGGCTAAGTGGCAGAAAAACTGACTAATTATTTAAGTTTTAGCCAGGAAGGAAACAGAAAATAATGTTCTGTATGATAAACACAATAGCAATAATATATCCCAGGGATGGAGGTGTGATGTGGGATTTCCATATGTATGCTGTGAATATGTTTTATTGCCATTGGTGAATAAAGAAGCTACTTTTGGCCAATGGCTTAACAGAGTAAAGCCAGGAGGAAAATCCAAACAGAGATGTAGAGAGATAATAGACAGAGTCAAGAAGATGAGCTGTGGGACAATAGTTTTGTATTCTGCCACTTGTATTATTTTAATAAAATGCTGATTGGCCATTAGGCAGACAGGAAGTATAGGCAGGGCAACCGGGCTGGAAGCATAGGCAGGGCAACCAGAACAGGAGAATTCTGGGAAAAGGAAAGGTTCAGTCTACTGTCATCACCTAGACTCAGAGGAAGCAAGAAGAGAATGACTCGCTTATAAAAGGTACCAAGCCACGTGACTAACATAGTCAAGAATAATGGGCTAATTTAAGATGTAAGAATTAATTTATAAGAAGCTTGAGCTAACAGGCCAACTAGTTTATAATTAATGCAGACCTCTGTGTGTTTCTTTGGGACTGAACGGCTTTGTGACCAGGCGGTACAGAAATCTCTGTCAACAGAGACTCCATGTTGCTGCCAAGGGAGAAAGATGTCAACCGCCAGCCAGAACCTTACCAGTAGGCCACAGCCTCATGGTGATTCACAGATGAATAGAAATGGGTTAATTCAAGATGTAAAAGCTAACTAGAAATATGCCTGAGTCATTGGCCAAACTGTTGTAATTAATACAATTTCTGGGTGATTATCGGATCTAGGCAGCTGGCAAACAAATGAGTAGTCTCCCCCTACAGAGGGTGGAGCTCAGTTTACTAGAGTGGTTGCTTAGCATTCATGAGGTCCTGGGTTCAATTCCCAGCATGGTGCAAACTGGCCATGATGGTGCACACTTGTAATCAATCCCAGCGCTGTAATTCCACATAGGGGCATCAGAAGTTCAAAGTCACACTTGGCTGCATATCAAGTTGGAGACCATCTGTGTGAAGCCTTCTCACAGACTGATGCTCATGAGCATGCCCAGTAACCAATTAGAAAAGAGTAGAGAAGCAAATGGCATTTGCCAAGGGTGATTTTTTTTCCTTCTGAGTTGATTCCTTTCACATGCTCATAGCAGTTCTATTCCATAATGTAGCCCTACATCTTAATAATCTCAACGTGAAGGTAATTTCTTTAAAATATTAAAAGTTTGACTTGCCATTAAAGTAACCATTATCATCCTTGACACCATTAATATCACTTTATCAACCTTTCAGTCTAAGGAGTGTGGAGAAATTGGTCATTAGCATCCTTCAGGTGTGACTTGGGATCTAGGTTATGCAAGCCCTGCAGGCTGCAAAGGGGAAGGAGGCAGCATTCTGTTCTCGGGTATCGGATCTGATGCGGACTACAAGCCTGGAAGTCCCAGGCTTTCTAGGTTTCAGGAAGAGGCACACATATCTAGTGCCTGGAGCAGCCTTCTTCACAGCCTCATCACGGCTCTGAGAGGTTACAAAGAAACCACAATAGAATAAGACATAAAAACACAGCACGCTCATTAAGGGGTGTGTAACAGAAACACGGCTATTTTAGGTAGCCGTAGCATTTGGATGCGAACCTCGAGACTCTCCTGTGACCACATCTGCGCATATTTATAAACTTAGCTCAGAAACATGCGTCACAACTGATCCTTGAAGTAGCAGAGGTTTCTGTGTGGGGGACGACTGTGGAGTGTGACTGGGAGATTTAAAGGGCAGTGGGGTGGAGAAACTAATTGTTCCAGCTGAGCGACTCTCCACAATGCGTTTTTGATGCAGTGACTAATTATCGTGATTATTTTCACCAGCAAAGATGCCGGTAGAGCTAAACATATTTATTTTCTTTTTTTTTTCCCTCCCTGAAAAGTATAATATTTCAAGTTTTAGAGGGATTCCATATGTCTCCTCCCTATACTTAGGAAGTATGTTCTCATATGTTGCCGCAAATGGTGAGCTACCTTGCTTCCACGATTCCTTCTGTGACTGTATTTCCCTTTTCCAGTATCAGCTCGATAAAGCCGACCAGAGCACACCCAGACCCTGATTTGCTAATATCCTCAGCTGACCCTTTGGGCTCCCTGCCATATAACTACATAGTTGGTTGTCAAAATGTTACAGTTTAACCTAATGAGCAGTCAGTATTTCCACAGGGGGGAAAATGTAGTAAGTATAGAAACTGCAAGTCTTTGGAACTAGAGTTTTGTTCCTTGTAAAATTCATGGCCATAGTTTAAGAGGTTTATATCAAGCGTGGCCTCTCGACTGATGACTATCCAAAAAAGATACAGAAGGAAGCCAGAGCCCTGTTAGAAAGATGGGGTGAAAGATGAATATGCTTAGATCCATCATGTCAAATGAGTCTTCAACTTTCTGATTCCCTACACTTTGTGCGCGCGCGCACACACACACACACACGCACACACGTTCTTTGTACACCGAGAATAATACACAAATTGGATCTGAAATAAAATGATCAAGATGTGACCCGTGAGGAACAGTCTAGGTTTTTATGGCAAGTCATCCACACAGCCATAGCAGGCACTGACAGAAGCCAAGCGAGTCCGTCTCCTTTCTAGTCTCAAAACTGGCAAGAAACAAGTGCCTGAGTCTGTACGCACTTGAATTTGTGTTATTATTGAACGCACCTCCATTTTTTTAAAAAAAAATTTCATCACATAATTGTCTGTTATTTGCTCAGACAATTATGTGGTTAATTTGATTTTTCAGTCTTTGAACAAAACCTTTTGTAATTTAAAATGCCTAATGAGTGGAAGACATTGGGACCTTCCTTCCTTCCACATGAATGAAGTCCATCCAAGAATGATCATGCATGAAAATCAAACTATAGTTCAATTTTCTAGAGCTGATTAGCAAACCTAACCATACTCCATTTATCTAACAACATTAAAATTCAGAATCCTGGGAGAATTTGGCAACATTGGGCCAGAGCAAAAAAAAAAAAAAAATCAGAAACTGAAGGAAAAAATTTAAAATTTAGTGTGTGGAGGGCACATGCCATGATGCAGTGTGTGCAGATCAGAGCCCAGCGTTGCGGGGCTGGTTCTCTCCTCCTACCTTCATGTAGCTTCCAGGAATTGAACTCAGATCATCAGACTTGAGCGGCAAGCGCCTTTATCCACTGAGCCATTTCTCCTTTTTAGAGGGCGGGAGCTGGCGGTATAAAGATGTCTGTCTGTTAAATAAAAACATGTGAAGCTAGATGGAAAATGTATAGGTACAAATTTCCGAAAGTTTGTGTTAAAGTTGTTAAAAGTGGCGGTGAGACCTGCTAGTATCTCAGAGGAGGCTATAAATGTCAGCATACTTCATGCTTTCTGCATTCATAATGGTTTCCCTGATACTCAGATTATGGTTATTTATTACTTAACAGATTGCAGTTTTAAAATGTCTTCGGTCTTACCTAGAGATCTAAGGAGGACCTATCATTATGAGTTTTTCTTACAGGCATTCTTGGAAAAAATCCAGAAATAGACTTTTCACTTTTGACTGCAGAGAATGGTTTAAGGAAATAGTAATTACAGAACTTATTCATATTTATTGTATTTTTCTTAAAGATGGCCTGAATATATTTCACATTCCATAATGCAGCAGAATAAACTTAAGACCTAAGTCACTTCTTTCTCCAGCACAGTCACTAAATAGCCCAATAAATGCAGAATCCCCGTAAATGACACTTTCTGACCGAATGTTTTACACTTCTCCAGATATTACAATTCAGAACTCCATTCTTTTCGATTTTAACAGTAATTGGCTTTTCATAAAATTTCAATGTTGGGAAGTATATTAGGTAGGATTGCATCCAGCTGCCACACTCAGACAACCTGAAACATCTTAAACAGGAAGAAGCTTTGGGGCCTGAAAACTGCTCATCCTCCTTGGCAAACGGCTTTTGTTCTCTCCGTCAAAACCTGGTTGCCATGCAGTCCAGGAAGGAAGAGAGGGTCACAGCGAGGGACAATAGGCAAGAGGCCTTACCCGCTATGCCCACTGAGTCTTTTTTAATAGATATAATTCATATACCATATACCAGAACAATTCATTCATTTAAAACACATATTCCAATGGTTTTCAGTGAATCATCACCATTATCTAATTCTATTATCCTCAAATAAAATCTACCTGTCAGCTGTCAGTAGCCTACCCACCTCCATCTCCAAACTCTGATAGTGTCTATGTTTTGTTTCTATGGAGTCCCCTATTCTGGTAATCATGCCATTTTTCAGTAAGTTGAGTTCGATACTATGTGGCTTTTGTCTCTGGCTTCACCTAGCACTATATTGCCACCATTCATCCACTAAATGGAAATCTTAGTAATTCAGTCCTTTTTATAAGTGAATAATACTTTATTGTATGGCTATAACCCATTGGTATATGGGCATTTGGGCTATTTCCACTCTTTGGCTATTAAGAATAATGGCGCTGTATTTATATTTGAGCTTTTATGTGAAATATGCTTTCCAGTTACTTGGATATGGCTAGGAATTGCTCAGCTGTGTGGTAACTCTGTATTGTTTTTTTTTTTTTTTTGAGGAACTGCCAAACTTGTCCAAAGAATACCATGGGCTGGTAAGATGGCTTGGTAGGTAGGCAAAGGTGCTTGCCAGGAACACTGATGACTTGGGTTTGATCCCCAGGTTCCATATGGTGGAAAGAGAACTGTTTACAAGTTGTTCTCTGACCTACACTCTAAATAAATAAATAAACAAACAAATAAATGTGAGGGGCAGGAAGTATGTCAGAAACGCTACGTGAAACATCGTTCCTTAGACTTCGTAAAACTACTATACTCATTAACTCACATCAGTTGTAGTGACCGGCTCTGGGCCAGCACAAGACCAGCCCCATCAACAACCATTCAGAGAAGTGGAAGGGGCTTGTGGGGCCCCACCTTCACCTCTAAGCTATTGTCTAGCAATAGATTCTGGGAAAGGGGGAGTCATTGTCTTGAGCTGAATGCTTATGGCGGAACCCACCAAGTTCTAACGGATAATTTGAAACCCACAGTCACACAGATGGCCCAAGGTAATCTTGGTGGGTCCCAGAACAAAACAGCCATGGACGGCACGAGATCGCTGTATGGGGAGAAGGGACGTGAGAGTCGTCAGTATGCAAAGGGTACGCATGGAAAACTGTAAAAAATTAAATACATAAACGCAATTTTGAAAAGAAAGGGAAAACGAAGGAGCCACATCGTTTTTTCAGTCCTACCGGCAGTGCATGAAGCTTCCAGCACGTCCATCTATCTCTTCAACAATCTTTGCTCAGAAACTTCCCCCGGTTGCCGTAGAGCCTTCTCTCATCTCATTGGCCAGAAATGAGTCACATGACCACTCCAACCCGGAGGGAGCTTGGGAAAGTGAGTAAGTAGTCCCGCCTTTACATTTCTGGTGTCGAAGGAAAATGGAGGCTGGGTTTTGTCTCTTGAGAGAATGTTATATTTCCTCATGGAAAACTCCTCCTCTAATCCCTGCTGCACGTAGTGGTATATACACTGTCTGTCGTACGAACTGCTCAGGAAGCTGAACCTGGAAGATCACCATACTGGACAACATAGACCTTATCTGAAACATAAAATAAAAATTAAAACCAACAAACAGAAAACCTAATGGGCATGTGATCTGGCTTATCACCATGGAAGTTAATGTGTCAGGTCCTCGAAGCTCTAAAAATAGAGCTGCCATATGACTCAGACATACCGCTGCTATCCGGCTTATATCAGGCATCCACCTGAAGCTCGGAGTCAGCATACCACAGGGATGCACATTCAGGTTTATGCCGCGTTAGTCAGCGTAGCCAAGATAGAAAACCAGGCTAGATGCTCATCAACCAACGAATGCGTGAAAAAGCTGTGATGTGTACACAATGGAATTTCATTCCGTTCTGAAGAGGGATGAAATTATGGCGCTTGCTGAAAAGCAGACGGGAACTGGGCATGATCATAGGTGAAGGAGGCCTCAGACAGACAAGTGCTACATGTTTTCCCTCAGATGCAGAACCTAGATCTGAGTTTATATATGCACGCGTGTGTGCACACACACACACAGGGCATGTGAGCAGAGGGACATGATTGTGAGGAAAGAGGCCTCGAAAGAGGATGGACCAAATGAGAGCCATAGAATATACGTGTCCTGGAAGCCGAAGCGAGGACTGCTTGGCAGAGAAGGGGACCAGCAAGGGAGAGGGATGGCGTCATGATATGTATGCACAATGTTACAATGAAAGCCATCTTTGCATGCTAAAAATTAACCTTGGATAGTCATTCATTTATTTCTTTGTTTGTTTTTCTGAGACAAGGTTTCTCTGTGTAGACCTGGCTGTCCTGGAGCTCTGTAACCCAGGCTGGTCTCAAGTCACAGAGATCCCTCTGCCTCTGTCTCCTGAGTGCACCACTACCACCTAGCCTAACCTTGGATCTTTAAATCCAAAGTAAAATAAGCTTAAAAACCCACTCAGAAACACAAATGACTCTGTCTCTGTGTCTTTGTCTCCATCTCTGTCTCTGTCTCTGTCTCTCTCTCTCTCTGGTAAGGGGAACACCACATCCTGCTGGAACATTCCCAGCATGAGGCTTCTGTCTCTTAAAGTAACTATTGTTCCATGGTTGTGTGTGTTTATTAGTGTTTCCCGGAGATCCAATATTCTCCCTTCAGAAGTGATAAAACAAAGGGAATGTGGGGATGGGAATGTAGTGGAGCCATTAATAATGTAAATGTGATGTCCCAGCCATTATTGCCTGGCTCTCGGGAGGGCTCTGTAATTGTCTTCCTCTCCTCTACCTCTAACCCGCTCTTCCTATCGTGGGAGAGCACGGAGGATGCGCTTCGTTGGTGTTTACTGTTAAATTATACCTCTCTAGGACATCAAGGATGAAGCTGTCTAATTGATTTCGGTTCACACCTGCTATACGGGAGGTGCATGTGTGAACATTAAGGAATGCTTTTCCCGTGGAAGGGAGAAACAATGGGCGGGCGATGGAGGGTGATTCGCGGGCCTCAGCCCCGGGTTATCAGCATGCAGGGTGCCTAATGAGTTGCTGAATAATGTACCACTCCTTCAGTTCTTTGGCTGCCTCATGATTAAGTGCTATAAATATTTATGACTTATCACTGATGCTTTGGATGGGATAGGCATTGGGAGGCTCATGGATCACAGCGATTGGAAAGGAAAATAAGAAAATAAAACCACAGAGAGCTGCTTGTTTATCACACTGCCCTACAGGACTGTGTGGTTTGTCCGAAGCCCGTGGAAGTAAAGCAGACCACAGGCAACACCATCCCGGCGCTTTCCTTTCTCATTGACTATTTCTCAGGAGCTTACATCATCAGAAGACAGGGGTTCACACAATCACTTTCTAGTAATGACCCACTTGCCTTTGAAGGGTTCTGTGAAGCTGCAAAATTAAAGAGGTCAGCCTTTTGTGCCCAGCAACAGCCATCATGTCGAGCGATTTGGGGCACCATCACTGGGAGCTCTTTTCTCCAAAGCCAGAACTAGGGCTGTGAGTGTCTGCTGTACCAGCTGTAGCTGTGTTTAGATCTGGTTGCAAACTTTTATCCTCCCCACTTCTTTGGTTCTCCTGGTTACTAGCTTAAACACTGGCAGGAGAGGTTCTTGCTCAAGGCAGCTGGCGTCACAAAAGCAGCCTTGGTACAGATGACTAACGGAAAAGGCTGAGTTTGATTCCTAACCCCGTGAGCTGTGTGGTCTTGATCAAGTTGCCCCCTCTGAGCTTCTTTCCCTCGTGGAATTACTCCAAGAGTCAAAACAATTGACACGCACGACTCTCTGGCCTGCAGCAAGTGCTCGATTAAGCAGCAGGCATTACCTCTGCCTAAAGAAATCATTAGCAGATCTTTGACTTCCAATGCATCTTAGAAATGAATTACCATACATGAGTGGTCAGAGAAGCATATAGCTGAGACACGGGGGAAAATTAGCACATAAAGAAAGGAGAAGAATGGTTTTTCCCCTTTAACTGATCCTATATCCTATGAGAGCAAAGTCATTGCACTGGGCCTTTTTCACCCGTGTTGTCTCACTAGATTTTTCTGTTTCCTCTCTGAGTTCATTGTTTTTTTTTTTTGTTTTTTTTTTTTATAGTTTGGTTTTCATTATCATTATCTGTTTCAGATTTCTTCTTTTTTTTT
>NW_004949158.1:463328-472724 GCF_000317375.1 Microtus ochrogaster
GAATTCCCGAAAGAACATCCCCATTGTCTCAGAGTGTGGGTGTACCCCTCACGGTCCTGAGTTCCTTGCTCGTGCTCCCCCTCCTTCTGCTCCTGATTTGGACCTTGATATTTCTGTCCGGTGCTCCTATTTGGGTCTCTGTCTCTGTCTCCTTTCATCGCCTGATGAAGGTTAATATTCAGGGGGATCTGAGTTCATTGTTATGTTAGTCTCTTCGCTTTACTGATGGGAAATCAAGACCTTACGAGGTGACATGATTTGCCCAAGTACATGAGCTACAATGGAGTCGGGATTTGTATCTACACGAGACAATGGCAGGGGTGTGCTTGGATTTTTCTCCCTTGTTTAAATAATGGAAAGGCTGGACTGGCATGGGCGTATGCCTTGGTGTATGCTTTCAGTCCCAGCACTCAGGTGGCAGAGCCAGGTAGCCCTCTGTGAGTTTGAGACCAGCCTGATCTATAAAGTGAAATCTAGACCAGTTGGGTCTCTCTCTCTCTCTCTCTCTCTCTCTCTCTCTCTCTCTCTCTCTCTTTCTAGCTCTCAATCTAACCAAGTGAGGGAGAGGGGAGAGGGACAGAGGGAGGAGGCATTGAGAGGAGAGGTCCCTTCCCTTTAAGGACAGTTTCTCAGAAGAGTCAACCCAGTGCCGTTCCCCTCTTGCCACACAGATATCCGTTCCACAGCTTCAAAACACGTCTCTTTTCTTCTGAGCCTTCCAATCTAGACTAGTTTGAAATATCAAATCTCACTGATTCTCTGAGTAACAAAGGAAGATCACTTTGACAGAAATTAGTTTCTTTTAGCTTGTCCTGACCTGAGTCTGAGAAACCTCTGCCGTGCAGGCACGAAGCTTGTACTATTACTCACCCCATCCAAAGGGCAGCTAAAAACCTCACACTTCCCAGGGTGTTCCAGTTGATGAAGAAAGCAACAACTGTTACGTGTGCGTGACTGACAGCTCAGTGTCCTCGCCAGATAATGAAATCTCTCCCGATACAGACTTACCTTGTGTACGAATACCGAGGTCATATATCCGTGTCACTGAGGGAATTTAATGTTTCTTTGGTTGAAAGGGGATCTTTAATAACTCATCATTCCCATGTTCCCCCATCTTTTATCCAGACAAAAAGAATCAAATAATCCTATCACGTAGCAAGAGGAGAGCATTTAAAAGACTCAAGAGAGTTAAAAATCTTTCCAGGACTAGATAGAAGGCCATTCAATCTCCCCAAACCAGAAAGTCCTGAATCGAAGAAACAAAGCAGTTAGCAAAACCAGCCTGGCCAGCTCGTGCAGGCTGAAAGGGCCTCAAGTGAGGGTCCTAATTGCATCCATAGGTGAGGTCTATGTAATAGACTTCATTTCAGATCTGCCTGGCATACTGGCGAGTATTGTATCTGATTTACTCTGGCACATAGGGCCATGCAGTAGGAAATACTACCTTCAAATGAGAACCATGGAAACGGAGGTTTAGAGATGTTGTAGCAGCTGCGTGCCTCTTCCCACAGCCCGGCTCCTGCACGGCTAGCTTTACACCAGAAATAACAACACACAAATTGTATTCTTTTAAACACTGCTTGGCCCATTAGCTCTAGCCCTTACTGGCTAATTCTGATATCCCGATCAACCCATCTCTAATAAACTGTAGCACCGGTCTTACCAGGAAAGATTCAGCATGTCTGACCTGGTGGCTTGCTTCATCGCGTGCGTCTGCCCGGGAGAGGGGAGCATGGCCTCTGAGCTCACTTCCTCTTCCTCCCAGCATTCTGTTCTGTTTACTCCTCCCACCTATGTTTTAACCTATGAGGCCAAGCAGTTTCTTTAATACTTAACCAATAACCTTCCTCCATCATAGAGAAAAGATGGGACTAATGCTCTAGCTCCACAGATGTCAAGTGACAAGCAAGAACTAAAATCTAGGCCCATAATTGTCAAGACCGATGCCCTATGTCTTCTTTCTTGTCTTTCTCCTTCCTCTTCTTCCCTCCTCCGCCCCCTGTGGTGCTAAATTGAGCCCTGGCTTTGGGTATGCTAGGCAAGCACTCTACAACCAAGGTCCATCTCCAGCCCAAACAGGACTTGGTATCTGACCAGCTGTTCCCAAACTCTAGATCCTCTGCCTCTGCCTTGTGAGCTCCAACATTATGAGCATGAACCACGGCACTCAACCGTTCAGTTCTCTGTAACTTATGTCTGTGAGATCTGGCTTCACTTGTATCATAGAGGAGCATGTTGCTTCACTTTTGCTCCTAACATGCCACCACAAAGACAGTAGCTTAAAACAACACCCCTATCTGTGAGTCAGGAATATGAGCACCATTTAGTTCTGCTCTGTTCTGCTCTGGCTTCTATCCAAGGCTGCAGTCATCAGTCAGGGTCAGGATCTCAACAGATGCTCAACTCAGGAAAGGTTTACCCTCCAAGTTCCTTGCGAGCTTGCGAAGACAGCCGCTCTTAGCTTCTCTCTGTGAGCCACAGGCAGCGCTGGACTCTCTGCTGTGTCCTTTTGGAAGCTTATTTCATCAAGGGCATCAAGGGAGAGTTTGCTGTCGAGATGGAAGTTAGTCTTAGACAGCATGACTTTGACAGTGTTTGGTGCCCACCTCCACCCCCTGTTCCTGCACAAGTCACAGGTCTGCCCACATTTAAAGGGATATGGACATGGAAGGTGGGACATCTCATCTCAGAATTAGGCCAACTCATACTTGTCATGAAGCCCGTTGTGCAGAACAAAGACAACAACAAATTTATAATTACTTTCAAAGTTCCTTAAAGAGGATGAAGATGCAGGTTAATTGGCACAGTACTTGCCTAGCAGGGCAGGCATGAAGCCCTGAGTTGGGGCCCTACAAACAAGGCCTGGTGGTGTACATTTGCAATGGCAACAACTGGGAGACAGAGGTAAGACATTAATGTGTTGTTGGCTACATATTAAATTCAAGACAAGCGTAGGATAGATGAACACTTATCTTACAAACCAGCCAGCAAAGAATTCCAATCACTTAAAAATTCCAGCCGGGATTTTAAAAAATATTTATTATCTTTGATTATTTGAGTTGTTGTTGTTGTTCTCAGGACAGGGTCTCTCTGTGTAGCCCTGGCTGTTCTGGAACCTATTCTGTAGACCAGGCTGGCCCCAAACCCAAGTGCTGAAATTAAAGCCATGAGGCACCATTGCCCAGCATCTTGGGGTTTCTTATTAGCTGTTTGGGTGTCCTATGTCTGGAAATAAGCTTGCTGCATGTAGGGCACCAGGAGAGTGAGCAGCTATTAGGCCAGTAGGTTCATGAGATCAATTTGTGGACTGGTTCCAGAGGCTGCACATGCTCTCTGGAGGGCTTCCAGCCAAGACTGCCCTGAGTCAAGCCGCGGCTCTGCTGAGGGAATGCAAGCTGAGAAGCTCCACAGAAACCCTAAGGCTTCAGGAGACACAAGCCTGAAGGAAACAGAACCGTGCAATCCCTGGAAGAAGCTGGTTCTGAAATGATCATTTTCATTGCTTTTCAGTGCCTTAAACTCCCCTCCGCCTGTGGAATGCAGTCTGCCTGAATTATCGCAGCTTTAAAAAAAAATCCCTTTTTGCAGGACGATGGTGGAGCACGCCTTTAATCCCAGCACTCGGGAGGCAGAGGCAGGCGGATCTCTGTGAGTTCGAGACCAGCCTGGTCTACAGAGCTAGTTCCAGGACAGGCTCCAAAGCCACAGAGAAACCCTGTCTCGAAAAACCAAAAAAAAAATCCTTTCTTCACCATCGCCACACACACACATGTCCCTGTGTGTGCATATGTGTGTGTGACACCCAAAATTTAGCACGTGAATTCTCATTGCCACAGCCAAAATTGTTTCTGCCCAACTCTCTTGACATACACTTCATCCAAAAGAAGCGTTGGGACTCTTCCAGAGCCTGGAGACATGGCAGGGGTTGGAGGTCAGGATGGGGACCAAACCCAGCCACCTCCTGTCTCCATGCAAGTTCTTTAATAACTTCAGAATAGTGTGACACTGGTTTACCAAGGAAAAGCTAACAGATTTTTTTCTATAAATAGCTGCCTGGTGGTGCTGTGGTGACAATTTATATAATAGGACTCATGCTTAAATAATAAGGTAACAGTTTTGGACTGTGAATTTTAAAATGTTTTATTGAAATGTAGACCGATTAACAGGCAAGACTCTTCTAATTACTTTAATGATGGGCTCTTAATGACAAGAAGACACAGAAATAAAACCACATCCAATGACCTTTTTAATGAAGTGGTATCTGGACTCCTGGACTTTTCCAAGCAAGTAAGGTGACCCATCAAGCAAGTAAGGTGACCCATTGTTACCTGGAAACAATGTGTGTGCGCAGAGGGGTAGGAAGGCTGCTTCTGGGGAGAATTCTTTATGGCCCAGTTTCACTGGGGATACAGTCAGGACAAAGTCTTGTAGCGTTGTAAAATGAATACTGGACTCTGAATCAAGGGCTGATTGCTAACCGCGACATGTCCACGTCACCTTTCTTGGGATCCATATTTCATATGTAAAACATGCAGAATGAAGCTAACGGCTCTAAACTCCTCTTTCAACTTTATAACTCCGTGATTTCATTATTCTATTATAAAGAATGATAAACCTTTTGGGAAAAGAGATTGAGCACATCTGTTATTAATTCATAAGCACACATAATAACGGCAGCTTTAAGGACACAGACAGGACTTCTCAAGGAATTTAACAACACTAAAGGAGAAGGGCTCAACCGGTAAAGTTGCTTCCTGCCCAGCCTGGCTACCTGCGTCAAAGATACACATGGAAGATGAGAGACCAGCCTCCACACACATGCCATGGTGCGTGCGCATGTGCAAGCGCTCACACGCGCGCGCACGCATACACACACACACAAAATAATTTATGATTTTACATTTAAAAAATAGACACATACCTATGTACCCAATATTATACTAAGTGCCGGGTTTGAATGGGTGGGCAGGTTGTGAGTGGAAGAAAGGATACTGTGTATCTATCCAGCATTCAGTCCCCCATTTCCTAAGCAAATGTTTATTGCTTTTAACAAGGAAGGTTGCACTGAGAAGGTAACATGAAGAGAACTCTAGGAACCCGTGAGCCAGCCAAATGGATTACCTTGTGGAAAATGTGAACAAAAACTCCTGAAAAGGAGCTGCGTGACAGAGTCATATTGCTGGATAGAAGGTCAGCACCGTGAGAGGCTAGAATATTGAGGAGCCAGAGGCTAACTGTCTTATCTTGGGCTAGTTCTAGCCCTCCAGAACAGCCGTTCCTGGCCCACCTCTACGTTGAAGCTAACATCTTGTGACTGATAGACAGGAACATTTTAGAATCTATTGACTTAGCAGACTACTCGATACTACCAACTCAAAAGCTAAATTGACATCAGATAGGATTTGGGGAGTATAGAAAAGCTTCCCCCATCTTTCCGTACCCACCTCTCGGATGTACCCACCAACGTATTTCAGACTTCCCATGGTTTACGACTTCCTTTGTTCTGTACAACTGTAAAAACTTCATGAAACTGTCCACACTGGAACATGGAATTTGAGGGAAACTTAATCTGTATTCCGTGGTCACTCACATATGCTCCAGAATAAACTCTCTCCTGTTCCCTTCAAGGTGAGAGCAACTGTTTTTGCAGACAAAAGGCATTCCCATGGAGAAAGTGCTAATTGGATGCTTCTGAGTGGGAGGTGGTTTATATTGTCCTGGGATTAGCGGAGAGGCCAGAAGGAAAGCCCTGGGTGAGGAAATGGAAGAGAGATTAGTCCCAGAGACACCCACAGCTGAGTCATAAAAGTGTAAGACGGCATCCGTCTTCAGTACAGCTCGTGCCCTTCTCTATTGAAGTCCAGAACATTCTCAGCCACCAGCTCTGTGCAAACATCTTTTCTGTCGCTCTCTGCCCTCCTTTTCAGGAACTCCTGCTCCAGCTAGAGTTGCTCAACCTCTTTCCTTGCTGACATATCTTAGCTTTAATCTCTCTGGTATTCTTGGCAGCGTTCTCTGAGTCTCTCGGTGTGTTTTCCAAGTCTTTGGCCATCTGTTTCAATATGTCCAGTCTGGAGTGTGTCTTATCGGTGACTTTTTACTTTAGTGATTGCGCCATCTTCTTCCCAGCATTTCCCACTCCTCATGTTTCATACCCACCTGTTCTTGTTCCATCTGATGCTCAGGTTTCAATTTCTCATTTGTTGTTTTTTTTTTTTTATGAGTGCTAGCCCTTCTTTTATTTCTCTGGGTGGTCTTGACATACTTATTTTAAGGACTTTAAAAAATATTAGTCTATTATTTTCATTTTACTTTGAGTAAATGCATCTCCTAGTTATTCTCACCATTTTTCATTTTTCCATGAGTTTTGGAGAGTTGGAGGCCCACTGTGAATAGGTTTTATTGTGTCCTGTTTCCCTTTCTAGATTCAACAATTTGATGGCTGCTTTACCCTGGCCTTGGGTCCCAGTGTATAGACAGCAACCTTTTCCCCACAGTTCAGAAGCCTCGTCCCGCTGCAATAGAAAAAGATCCCATCACCAACCCAGCCCTTACTCCAGGTAAGGTCCGTTATTTCCCACCTTTTAAGATATTCAGTTGCACACTCTCTGAACTCCAGGACGGGGTCCCTGGGAACACTTTTCATCTTCCTCCCAGGGCTGGGGGAATCCATGAAAGTTCATGCTCCACTCAGCACGCTGCCCTATGTGCACAGAGCACACCAGTCCCTGCTATCACACACAGTCTGTGCTCACAGTCATGCCCAGCAGCCCGTGACTTTGGCCTTACTTATAGTGTTGGCTTTTTAAGTGCAGCCTTTGTGCAGCCTTTGTGTTTTGGTGTGTGTGTTTTTTTTTATAATGTTTTAGTCTGCCATCGTTATGTTTTCGAGCCCAGGAACAGTGTGTAGACATAAAGGGTAAATGTATATACCACCTTCACAAGAAGTCTCTTTAGGAGGAACCCGAGAGATCCGATAGGCCTTAAAGAGTTGGTAGACTCCGAGAAGGCTGGGGAAAGTTTGCTTCCAGAGCCTAAATCAGGAGCACATCTGACACACACCTGGAAACAGGCAGTCAAATAAGGGTGGTGGGAGAGCTAGCAGATCCCTAACTAGGAATAGGTGCCCTTTGCACGTGCCCCAGTGACAGACTGTACTATCATACCATGTTACTACGCTATTGCTCAGAGGCGAAGCCCTGCGTCTGTCTGCTGCTCATGTCTCTATCCCTCTGCCTTGTCCAAGGTCTGACACAGAGAAAGCACTCAACATGTACATGTGGAATCAACAAATAGACACTGGACAGACGAGAGAGCGTGAAGAAAATGCGTTGGTCACATGTATTTCCACTCCATCAGACATAAGCATCACCAGTCTTTTGCCAGAACTACCTAATCCCCAGCTGCTGATAGAGCGCTGGCCTAGTACGCACAATCCCTGGGTTCAATCCTCAGCTCCCTACAAACAAACCTACTGACTTCTCCCCATCTCTGCCTCAGGAGTGATCATCCATTCTCAAAACAACACCACACAAGTTTGAGTTAAAGGTTCCAGCAGCTTTGCATGCATAGAATCCAGGTTTCTCACGCCCAGCTCTTTTTCTTCTTTCCTTCTGTTCGTCCTTCCTTCCTTCCTTTCTTTTCTTTTCTTTTTCTTTTTTGTTGTTGTTCATTTTGTTTTTGTTTTTTTGAGACATGGTTTCATGGTTTCACTGTGTAGCCCTGGAACTAGCTTTGTAGTCCAGGCTGGCCTCAAACTCCCAGAGATCCACCTGTCTTTGCCTCCCTCATGCTAGGATTAAAGGCCTGTGCCACCACACTGGGCTTGTTTAACTATCTATTTTTAATCTATTTTCAATCCTAAGCCTGTCTGCCGCATGCCCCATTGTTGGTTTTGCCTGTACCATATTGTCTTGTTCTGAGAGATTTGTAACAGCTGAAGCCACACGCACAATGCGAGGGTTTGGTAAAGATCCTGAGCATGGACGGTGGGAAAGCTGTGTTTTAGGAAACAAGACCTGAATGCAAATGACAGGGCAAACAGAATAAGGGCCAGAGAGGAGGCAGGGAAAGCCTCAGAGCCACACACACTCCGTCTCTGTCTGCCCAGGCTCGTCTGGAGTCTTTCTCCCCTGAGGCAGTTCCTAGTCTGCTGGTCTCTTCAGCGCTCAGCTAGGCTGCCTGGGACAAGACCCCTTTTTACTAGTTCCTGTCCCTAGATCCCTGTCTGTTGCCTGGGGTAATGACACGTGTGGACAGATCTCCTAGGAGATTAGCCACCTCACTGTGCACGTTGTCACCCCTAATTCCCTATGACTTCAGATGTGAGACCAGTGACACTGATCAGGGTCACCCAGTTTCCCTCGACACCCTCATCCCTGGCTCTTTCTGTCCTAGCCCCTTCCTTGGCTGGGGAGTGTTCAGTGGCTTTTGCCCAATTCTTCCTCCCTTTGGGTTTTGTCACTGTGGCTAAGGGCCATAAGACCTAGCACCAGGTGCCTGTTTGTGGTTGGGACAGACTTGATGACTTGGGGGCTTCTTTAGTCCCAGTCCCAGAGAAGTTATAGAAGACAAACCATCTAAATAACTAGGTCTCAGGTAAAGAGGGTTCCCCAGGTAGAAACCTACTGGCAATCTTGCGGTACAAGGAGCTGATGGGTGTTTAATGATACAGAAACCTAGTTATCCAACTGGAGCACAGAACAGGGCTGGACTCAGTGACCTGATGCACTGCTCCAGAGGCCTTGGTGGCAGCTCCAGAAATCTTTCCTGTCCAGCATCCAGACAGGTCATAAAAATTATATCAAGTGAGCTTAGCTTATGGGTACAGATCCAAATGGCCTAGCTGTTTGGAAAAAAAAATGTCAGTAGTGTTAGACATAGACTATTGAGTGCCTTGCATAGTTCAGTATGTGTGTGTATGTGTGCACGTGTGTGCACATGCACGTGCTAATGCTTGTGCTGTATTATAATATAGCAATGTAGCTCATATAGAAATGAGTTATGTATCAAACTACTTTAAAGGTATACAAATTGACTCAGCATCTAAAGAGACCTTCTCTTTCCTTGAGTCGTTCTCGTTCTGAAATTGTCCCTCAGCACTCTGTCCTTTTCCCAGCTACCTGGATTTCTTGAGCATATTTTTTCCCAGGCTGAGGATACACAGACTACCGTTACAGGCAATTTCCAACAAGTGATTTGCATCAAAAGATGGTTCTTCTGTCTAGGGGACGGCTCAATTGACTACACTTGATTTTTTTTTTTGTTTGTTTGTTTTGGTTTTTCAAGACAGGGTTTCTCTGTGTAGCCTTGGCTGCCCTGGAACTCACTCTGTAGACCAGGCTGGCCTCAAACTCAGAGATCTGTTTGCCTCTGTCTCCCCAGTGCTGGGATTAA
>NW_004949158.1:472824-475462 GCF_000317375.1 Microtus ochrogaster
CCTAGTTTTCCAAGGACAGTAGGATACCTTCCCTGTTTGCCTCTGTCTCCCCAGTGCTGGGATTAAAGGCATGCACCACCACCACCACCACCACCACCACCACCACCACCACCACCACCACCACCACCCCCCTAAGGCTTTTTGTTTGTTTTTAATTAGTTTCATTTCTTCTTTAAGCCCCATTATTTAAATGATCCCTTTCCATCATTCCAGCTCTCCCTGGCATCTCATTTCCTAGTTTTCCAAGGACAGTAGGATACCTTCCCTGGCTGTGACTGGAAGGCCATCAGGAAACTTGCTCACCCTGCTTTCTGATTGCTGCTGTTTCCCAGTGCATTAGTGGGAATTCCATTGAGGTCACTGACTCATTATCTGGTTCACATCCCCATGTTCCTCCCAGTCAATAGCAAAAGTGGTTTAAAAAGTAGCAGGCCTCTGTCTCAAGAAACTGACAGGGACTCCATGATCTCAGACTTACCTTATCATGGATGCTAAGTCCAAAACGCACTCTCGTTCTTCCTGGCTTTGGGTCTGACCTGCTTTCTTGACAGGATTTTGCTCTGGTTAAGTTGGTTGTCTCATACATTCTCATGGGAAATTTCCTCCTTGAAACTGGCTTACCCAGCACAAAAGAAGTGGACGTTCCTCCTCCTCTCCTTCCTCCTCTCCTTCCCTTGTTTCTCCCCCTCCCCACTCTCTGCCCCTCATTGCTGGCTAGTACAGTTTCCTATAGACGTGCTAGCTATTTTGGGAACAGCTATTCTTACAAATCAGAATGGTTTGGTTGCCTTAGGAAGGACGAAGGAGCTGAAGAAAGGAAAAGATTCGCTGACTCCCTTGAGTCGCTCTCCCCCGTCTGTGTGCCAGCTCCTGCGCTATATGCACCGTTGTTTGTAAACATCCAAGAAGACGTCCGCTCCCCCATGCCTGTGGAACTCCAGTACGGCCTTTTCCCCGTGGTACGCAGCAGCAGTTCACTGAAGCTGTAATTAATTAACGGAGGCCACGGCAGAGGCTTTATTGGAAAACCAGTAACTGGGACATATCGTATGTGAAAAAAAATCCCACAGTAGCACCTGTGAACACAGCTCGAAGCAGAGACCCATGCGAGTGCCCCATGGAGTGTACTTCCACGTGACTAAACGAGTCCCTTGGTCTCTCGAAAGCTCTCATTACTTCCCTGCTCACTTCTGTTCTTTGGCATAGGAAATAGAGAGAAATGTTCCTCCGACCAGCTGGGGCTCTTTGCACACCCTTCTCCGTATTAGCTGCTTGGAGCCTGCCTCTTGTCCTCTCTCTCGCTTCTTCTCCCAGTCTGTAAACAGCATGCCTCTCCACGGTGCTGAAGGCTTCGTGCCCTTCCACGGTTCTCTTGACTCAATTACTCTGTGGATCCCTTTATCTATCTCCCGAGTTGTAGCACACAAAACCGCTAGAAGAGGAGGCGGTGGAGGGGCTTCTGCTTGTGTGAGCTCAGGTCATTCATTGTGCCAAGTACTCAGAAAGGGGCTGCTGGGGCTGCTGGGTCTGCTGAAGAGGTGAGTGGGACTTCACAGTGGTCACTTTGCCTCTCAAGAGTCCTTGTCCTGGAGCCTCCTCTCTCCCATCCTTTTTCTCGGGCCATCATCTTTCCATCAACAATGACCCTGCATCTCATCACTACAGATCATCTGTGCTTCCCAAAATATACCAAGGGATGATTTCAACTCCAGTTGGATGCCGGGATCTACGTTAGGTGGTATGGAGACAGACAAGACTGAGTCTTTCATCCCTAACAGACTTCGGATATGGAGTAAAAACATTTTTGTTATATATATGGGTGTCCTCTACCAGCATGGACACCACATGCATGCCAGAAGAGGGTGTTGATCCCTAAGAACTAGAGTTACAGATGATTGTGAACCTCCACGTGGGTGCTGGGGATCAAACCCAAGTACTCTGAAAGAGCAACTAGTTTTTCAAGACAGGGTTTTTTCTGTGTAGTCCTGGCTGTCCTGGATCTTGCTTTGTAGACCATGGCGTCGAATTCAGAGATCCACCTGCCTCTGTCCCCCAAGCACTGGGAATAAAAGCATGTGCTACCACATCAAGCTATAAAACTCATGAGCTTAACTGTTGAGCCATCTTTCCAGCTCCCAGCTCTTTTGCTCGGCTTTGGCCTCTATCATTGCTAAGAGTTATGCCCATTGCATGCATGAAACCATGGGAGCACACAGGACTGCTGGTGAGTCTCCAGTAGAAACATGGGAAAAGGAGCCTTAGAAACAGTGCTCTTACGGTCTGGGAGAACATAGGTCTTGAGGGGTATGTGAGAAGAGAATCAGGTGAGAAGGGAGGAGGCACAGGATGGACAACATTGGAACTGACTTGGAGATCAAATGATGGAGGTTGCATATAGACCAGACCTAATAACTAACACTCTTTCCAAGCCAAATGAATAAAGAAATGTTGTCATCAGTAGCAGAAAAAGCAAACTTCAGAGACACAGAGTTATGAGAGATATTGACCTTTTAGGGAAGATGTGGGTTATGAAGCCTTGGCCTGTCCAGATGTGGGTGGTGAGGCCTTGGCCTGTCCAGATGTGGGTGATGAGGCCTTGGCCTGTCCAGATGCGGGTGATGAGGCCTTGGCCTGTCCA
>NW_004949158.1:475562-493239 GCF_000317375.1 Microtus ochrogaster
AGATGCGGGTGATGAGGCCTTGGCCTGTCCAAATGTGCGTGATGAGGCCTTGGCCTGTCCAGATGTGGGTGATGAGGCCTTGGCCTGTCCAGATGTGGGTGATGAGGCAGCTGAGAATAGGCAGACACTGAGTAAGAGCTGTCTAGATGGAGTACGAAGGAGAGAGGCGTGAAGCCCGGTGGATATGGGTGGCATTCACTTAGAGTCAGAAGATGTGGTGTAAAAGCAGTGTTTCCAAAAGGTTTTGGCTGTAGCCCACAGATATCAATACTCTATAAACTGATACAGGCCACAATGCAAATTTACTCTTAGTATGCACAACCCACAGTGATGTTTGCTATTGTACTCTCTCCCGTTTCTTGTTTTCAGCTTCATTGTTTTCGGTTTATTTCTTCTGAGGCCGGGTCTCATTACAAAGCCCAGGCTGTGCTCAAACTCACTATCCCCCTGCTTCAGCCTCCCTGTGTGTTGGGATTGCTAGCAGGTGCCTTCATGCCTGGCACTATTTCATCTTTTTAAAATGCTAGCCAATCTGCACAAGCCCTGGATTCCAAACCCAGCACGGCAAAAATCCAAACCAAACCAACCAAACAAACAAAAAAATGCTACTTATGCATACCTAAGCTTATCTTGTGGCTGGCCGATGAGTCATGGCTCAAGGTTTTGATCTGGTCTAAACAGTGAGTGTAAGTTTAAGGAGAGTCTCTCTCATGTGAGGGATAATCAGAGCAGGAAACCAGGGACTAATCAGAAACAAAGAAGGGGGAAAAAAGGCAGACACAAAGCTCAGGACACAGCTGGTCAAGCGGGCCAGGCTGTGGGAAACCTGTTTTATAATGATGGGCAATGGGGTCATCTCAAAGGCGCCAGAGCTCAGGAAGATAACGAGCCTTGCGTGTTGTTTAGGAGTTCTGGGAGTCTTTGATTCGGTTTTGTTTGCAGAGATAGTTATGAGCCCTGAATAACAAACCCCTCCAGGAGAGAGAGAGAGAGAGACAGAACCACCTTTGCTTGTTTTTCACAAGTCTGCTAGTTGTTGGAACTGGGTCTGCTTCCTGGGTTGGGCTCATTCTGCGTTTGAAGTCAGCCAGCAAGTTGCCTGGGCTTGGGTTATTTATGATAGTCTTGACTGGATAACTCAGCTCTCCTCAACTCAGCTCCTACAAGCCTTCAGCAGGCTGGTGTGGGCGCTGAGTTCCAGAGAAGAAACACACGAGCGTGTTTTGAGGCTGTGCGGTGTCACTGTTCTTATCCCCTTGACCAAAGCACATCACAGGCAGAGATGAGAGCAAGTGTGAAGAGGCGCTACCCAGGGGCCTGGGTACTGACAGACCTGCGTGAAAGAGTGAGCCATTAGTGTAGTCTTTCTTCACAGGAGAAAAGAAAGAAGGTCAGACTGGCGCTATTTAGGAAGGCTACACTGGCCCTGTGGCTTGGAGGGTGGTGATGCTGGCGCTGGGAGGTCAGGTCACAGGATGTTAGTGATCCAGATAAGAGACGATGAGGGTTCAGACACGTCTGCAACTACTAGAAAAGGATCACCGGATTTCTAAGGACCCAATAAACCAAGCCTTCTCCCCTCCTGGGGCCATAACCATAGAGATCCAAACATCTGGGCTAAGAAGAGATGGCTGCTCAGATAACGCAGCTGCAGCCAGAAGAGCTTTCTCCCCCCAGTCTGGGCACTTCAATCACCTGTCCTGAAACCAGGCCTTGAGGGCACAGCCCTGCAGAGGAGGTCCCGCCCTTCAGGGTCTCCGTTCCAGTTGTTCTAGGGCAAAAGAAAGTGATGCTTTGAATCCGTAACAAGCTGTGGCGCCCGCTCAAGGAAGTCTCCATCAAGAGAGATGAAAGCGGGCGGAGGGGGTCCAGGAATGAGACTCTAGGGCAGGAGTCTCAAGCTTTTCCTGGAACCACCCAGAGAGTGCACCTTTTGTGGGCCACTGAGTGGGTGACTACTAGTCTTCCCGCTGCCGGGCAAAAGCATCCCTAGGCAGTCATGTGACCATGCTCCAGTGCTGTGTTACTGATGAGCAGTGGAATCTGCACTTTCGGGTGGCACAGCAGATTCTTCTTCTGATTTGTTTACACTGTTCTTTAAAATTAAAAACCAAAGGTGGGCCGGGCGATGGTGGCGCACGCCTTTAATCCCAGCACTCAGGAGGCAGAGGCAGGCGGATCTCTGTGAGTTCGAGATCAGCCTGGTCTACAAGAGCTAGTTCCAGGACAGGCTCCAAAGCCACAGAGAAACCCTGTCTCGAAAAACCAAAAAAAAAAAAAAAAAAAAAAAAAAAACAAAGCTGGGCAAGGTGGATCATAATAACCTCAGTACTGTGGAGGTAGAGGAAGCTCTTGAGCTAGAAGCCAATCTCAGCTACACAATGAGTTCTAAAACACTCTGGGGGTAATATGAGACCCTATCTCAACAAACAACTTCAACAACAATAAAAATTCAAACTGTTCCTAGCCTGTGGGTTATACAAAAGTAGGCAGTGGTTGGGTTTGGAGAGCCCTGATTTAGTAAATAGCCCTTCTACAAGGACATATGAAATTAGTCCTTCCACTGTTACCCTAATGAGAGTAAATCTTTAAGTATTGCTGTTGTATCCTAGGACATGACATCAATAGCGAGAGTTGTTGCCGTGTCATGGGAAATGACATCATCTGAAAGCTTTCAAGTCCAGGACTGAAGTGAAGGACGCTGGGAGATGAGAAAGAAGGGAGACTATTAACATTTATTAGTGCCTTCTCTGCACAGTGCACTGTGCATATGGTATTAATCTTTCCCAAAATCAAATAAGGTCATTTTTTATGACCCCCAATTTGCTAGCAAGGAAGCAGAATCTCCGAGAGGTTAATTAATTCACCTTACCCAGGGCCACACAGCAAGCAGGAACAGAGTTGAATTAAAGTCTAGCATCCTTCCCCCTTCCTAGCACTTTGTTCAAACAAGCCTGCTGTGGCCGTCAACTTGTAACAGGTATACAAATACCTTCCTAGTGAACATAGTCTTCACAGGGCTTCCTTATTTTGTTTTACTTCTATTTTTATTTTCAAGACGGGGCTATGTTTTGTGTTCTCTTGTGTTGATCTAGAGGACTAGGGGTATGGACTAACTCCACCGTGGCTACTTTCACAGGATTCTTGCCCTAACTCAGACAGCAACCTAGGCTTCAGGATGACAAACGTCCACAAGACAAAAAGAACTGAGATTCTAGAGTACTTCAATCTCCAATGGTCCCTCCCTTTCAGCATCTTTCCTTCAGACAGGCAGACATCCCCCAACAGACAGGATCCTTTCTTTCTCTTTTTACGTCTTTGCATTTTTTCAATATGGAGGTAAACTACACACATCCAAACCCATTTCAAATGTCTAATTTATTGGCATTCCAAACATTCACCGTGCTGCAGAGTCGTCATCTCTAGCAACTGCCAAACTCAAAGCACACGCTCTCTGTTTGGAAGATGCTTATCTGCCAGGCTGGCCTGTTTCCTGATGCCAACACGGGTGTCCATTTCACTCTCACACTCTTACAAACATTCCTGAGATGTTCCGTGAATCCGACTTGGATGGAATTCCACATACCTTCTTCCCTGCTTCTTTTCTGAGACACACTTGAAAGGCTTGATCTGGCATCAGCATCTAAGCTCCTTCCTGCTGGGCGCCTCATCATGGCCTCAGAGCCACAAGCTTCGCAGTGGAACAGACCTCTGTCCTATTTTCTTTGAAGACATTCTTTTCCTCCGTTTTTCATCTGGCTGCATACTGCCTGGGTGGATATTAATTTGCACTGAACTCTGGCTAAATTTTAAATATGCCTTCAGATTTATATTCAGAGTGAATATAAATCTGAATATTGAAACTCATTAAATACTTAATTTTTCTAGGATTTCTTCCACGTGGTGAACAGCAAATTTCCTAAGTATATAAACGTGAACCAAGAGCTTGGAAAGTAAGGCAGATGACGTGTGTACCATCTCAATGCAGAACTAGAAGAAAGCAGCGCATTATGTTCCTTAAATTACAATTTATTAGTCAAGGGGTTTACTAAAAAATACACTCCATAATCTAATTTTTCTTTGTACAAATTTTCAGATAGAAACTAAATCTTCCGGTTATTACTTCAGAATGTTTCAGTCCCCAGAAATAGCTATAAATTAGACCCATTCACCATTGGAAAGCTCTGGGTTTCTCTGCATTACCATTCTGTGCAATTTGCATGCTATGCAAATTGGGCTTCACTGAATACCATCTAATGCATTTATTCTTCTTCAAAATTAGCTAAACACCGACTTCTTTTCTCTGCTGAATTTACCTCCCTACAAAGACAGGTGTAAGGACAATTGTCTGACGTGCTATGGCTTATCATGTCCTCTTTGCCAAAAAGTGTGTGTGGCTGGACAATGGTTTCTAACCCATATGGGGGAGCATCTGGGGATGCAGCTCTTTAGTACAGTGCTTGCCTTGCACACACAAAGCTCTGGGTTCAGCCCTCAACACGAGACAGACACGGAGGAGCACACCTGTAATCCCAGCACTTCGGAGGTGGGAGCAGGAAGGTCAGATGGTCATTCCCGGCTCCAAACTGAATTTAAGGCCACTTGAGGGAGGGAAAGAGGGCAAGTAAAAGAAAAAAAAACACTCCAGTCGGTAGGCCTTCATTTCACAGAAACTAAATTTAAAGTCCGGATGATGCTCAGACTGTGTGGAGGGAAGGGAGGGAGAAAGGGCCCATCAGCTGCTGGGCCAGACAAGGGGGGAGGTAAGGAAGCTTTTCCCACCGTGAAGCACCGTTGAGAGCCTTGGGGGTGCCTCTGAAATTAGGCTTGGTACCTCATGCATATAATAACAGCACACTGGGGGCTGAGGCAGGAGGATTGCCGTGAACAGAGAGACTAGCCTGAGTTACACAGTGAGTTTCAGACCAGCCTGAGCTACAAAAACAAGATCCTGTCTCAAAAAAGGTGGGGGTGGGGTAGGGTGTCAAAGGTCAAGTGTCCTGGGTAGGACTTTGGGAAGACCACAGAAGGACAGGAGCTCACCTTACTTATAGTGCCATGACTTTCAGCCTTCAGGAGAAACAGACTTAATCCCAGGGTAGCGATTCTCTCTCCTTATCACAGTCTAGTTACCATGAGTACCTACCGGTGTCTGGGGGCTAACTGAGTTGTACAGAAAGGCAGCCAGTCCTTCTAAAGCTCTGATCCTCAGATTGGCTCCTTGGTGAGTAGGTACTGGCATAAAAGGTTTGTTTACATCATTAAGCTCAGACGGAGTTCGGCAGCTGCTTTACTGCGAAACATAAGGGACCCCGCCTTAGCGCTGGGTAAAGACAGAAAGAAGTGTGACTTTCCTCACGCAACCGTGGCGGCAACGTGTGTGCAAGAGATTTGCCAGAGCCGCTCCTGGGAAAGGGTCCCAACGCTCACGGAGGAAGTAATGAACCTCATTATCAGTTCTCATCTGTCATAACAATGGGAGCTGCCTCGCCAGGACTCCGTGTTCACTCTCAAGCCCAGGAGACTTCCAGAAGAAAAAGCCTCTCGGAGAACTAGTGCTCCACAGAGCTGCGTGTGTAGAACGCTTGGCCAGGCAGAGACATGACTGCGCGGCTGAGTGCCGTGACTGCGCGGCTGTCCTCTGTCCCAGGTGATTGAGAAAACCAGCTCCATCCGGAGACCGTCACCGAGCCTCTGCAGACAGAGTCCAGGGATCCTTCCTCTGCTGTAGCTGCACAAGCTCCAGTCAGTCAAGCATTCTAAACCTCAGCTTCCACATTTGTAAAGCACAGATAAGATCATTACCCACCTCACAGAGTGGATCCAGACATACGCCAGGCGCTGAGAAGAGTGGCTCAGAAATGTTGCTCATCTTATTTCCTTGCTCTCTCCACTTCGGGGCTGGGATGACCAATGGAACGGGCTTAAGTCAATGAAAGTCTCCCGTCCTCCACACCCAGGGTCCTTCAGAAGAGCCCTAATTACAGCTGTATATTAAACATTTAGATTGGGTCTATGCAGATGCTGGCTTCCATTTTTTAATGTACATGCATTTAAACTGACACATTAGAACGTAAGTTGTACATATTTATTGATGTACATATGGACACTTGACCACACATCTTGAGAGATGTCTAAATTGTGTGGACATTTAAATGAGGGTAAACACTTCTAATCTCCCCACAACCATTCATGAGGAAAACAGTCAACGCCTTCTCTCCCAGCACTTTGAAATACCCAGGGCATTGTTGCTGTCTGCAGTTACCCTAGTGTGCACACCAGGGCAGCTTGTTCCTGTCTAACTGTAGACTCCCGTTTTTACAGTGATTTGATTTTATAATTGGAGTAATACCTCAACACAGAGACAGTGTTCTTTTGGCACTAATAAGTCTATAAAAAGGTTATGTTTCTGCTCTGTGTCTACAAAGCTCTGACAGTTTTTCTTCGTGGTAATGGGTTTGCCCTTAAATCCTTCCAGGTAAATCTCGCCTTTCAGAAAAGAAACGATGCTGCTGTTGAACATACATGAGAGGTTCTTAGGGTAGTGGTCCCCCCAGGAGATCTCACCCCCTCATCCCCACATATCTGGGCAGTTCCCTCCCACACTGACTCTGGACTTGGCCACTTGAGTTGGTTGATGGGCTCATTATCAAATGTGACACAGGCCGAGGCTGGAAGCAGGCCTGCCAGTTGAGTTTGACCCATTCTTGGTGCTAAGAACTTTCTGGCATTAGGTGAAGAAATACAAGCCAACCTGCTGGAGATGATGACCTAGCCAGCACCACTCCCAGCCCTCTCCATGTGAGCAAAGCCATTGATTGTGGGCTTCCAGCCCCGTCTGAGTTGCCAGATGCTTGCGGCCATATGAATGGACTCTGATGGAACCAGGCCCAAAACACCCAGCTGAGTCCAACCCTCGCCACTGCCCTGCAGAATAATGAACTGGTAAAGCCGCTGCTGTTCTTAGCTACCAAGAGCTCAGAGCTCAAGGGGTTTGTCAAAGCAGATAACTGATAAGTTTAAAATTTATAGATAAAGGGGTTGTTTATTTTTGCCCTCTTGTCTGTTTCTAGAAAGGGCTCTTTTGTTTTGTTTTGTTTTGCTTTTTTGTTTTTCAAGACAGGGTTTCTTTGTAGCTGTGGACCCTATCCTGGAACTAACTTGTAGACCAGGCTGGCCTCGAACTCACAGAGATCCGCCAGCCTCTGCCTCCTGAATGCTGGGATTAAGGGCGTGCACCACCACCACCTGGCGAAAAAGCTCTTGCTGCATGATAAAACATGAAGACTCATTCGTGGAAAGTCCAGAGAGCACATTTTCTCTTTTCCATTTAGTTGATTTTGGTTAATCCACAGTACTCCCTGGGAAATTTTTTGAAAGATGTAATAGAGCCTTTAGCTAAACAAAGTGAGAGTCTCTGAATGGCAGGAGAGGGATTAGCTGGCAATGAGGACATGCCACGCTCCTGGGAACAACTTCCTGACACCATTCTCCATATCACAGCACCGATTCCTCATCTTGACACCTCATGTGCACAATCACATGGGCACGGTCAGTAATATTTGAAGAATGCAGACTTTTACCTGGTGAATGGATGTAGCTGGGTAAATTCTAGAGACACAGTTAAGTAAGACGGCTGTTAACTTATACTCAGGAAAAGGAAGTGGATGGGAGATTTAACTTTGAAAATCTCTGAAGACCTTAAAAAATAGTAAGAAATGAATAGACACATTAAGGCAAAGAAGCTCCAACTTCTCCGAGGTTCTGGCCCAACAGCCAGGTAACAACAAACAATGTAAGCTCCTGGGAGGGGGTCAAGTTCACAAACTAAGGACACCCAAATTACCCATATAACACATGAGGGACAAAAAGGGAGGGAAACTGAACCCTTTCAGGATTCAGCGAGGAAGCCTGCATTCTATCCAACATTCTCACAGAGATCTGGAAGAAATATTTGTTAGCTGGTCCGTTCTGAAGGAGACACTGCAAGGATTTGGACCGAGGCTGGTGACGACAAGAAGGAGAAAGGAAAGAAGGAGAGACAAAAATGGGGGAAACACCTGGGCTTCATTCTGCTTCTTCAAACAATCACAAACTAATTGTCCCCCCTACTGGGGAGGCCTGAGATAGAGGAAGACTCCCCAACAAGAATAAGACTATTGAAAAATCTTAATTTAAGCATCACTGGGTAGCAAGACCACTATTGGTTTTCAAGATTTATTCCTTGTTCTTAGGACAACAACCTCCTCTTTCCACACCCTGTTGCTTGAATGGAAACTGGGTCCCGTGGTAAGCATGTGACTGCCACTAAGCCACCTTAAGCCATTGGCACCCACTAAGGAGGGTCACATGACCCTACCAGAGCCAATGGAATGCTGTAAGGCTTGTGGGACTGAAGGAGGCACTTCTGCTCTAACAGAAGCCGGGGCTGGAGCCATCACGTTGTGCTCTGAGCACTTAAGATTCTGGGATGGAAGCCAAGACAGTGGTGGAAGACAGCCATGCCAGGTGGAATTTGAGCTCTGAATCCAGCCTCGTCTGAAACCATGCTTTCCTCTTGGATGTTTGTGTCTGTAGACCAACAAATTCCGTTTTTGCTTAAGTCAATTGCTTTCTGTCACTTGCTATCAAGAGAGCACTGGGGTGTTTCCTGGATGGATATTCCATCTGCAAAAATGGAGAGATTCTGTTAGAAGAGGCCAGCTATCCACAGCCTATAATTCTGACTATAAGAGAAGTGGAGGAGGGGAGCTTTATAATATTCTACGAATTACCTCTCCTGACCATTGTCAATACAGTGAAACACATGGAATGCCCACCGGACTTTAAGCGTGTTGCTTTCTTTCCCTTCTGCACGGTCATAGAAGGCAAATGTATACAGTTTCATCGTATGCCATTTACATCACATGTAGAAATGGACCCTTGCGTGTAATATCACTATAGAGACTAGAGTCCAGGAGCAGAAACAGCAATTACAGTGAGAAAAGAGCGTTATCGTCTTTGAAGCACTGGACCAGTGTAAACATAGTCCATACCTTTTCTAAATACTGCCCAATACTGCTTTTAACTAGAGTTATGCAGGCGTAAAATATCCTTGGCTTGCAAATTTTCTATTAACTTGAACGTACCGGGAACACTTAACAGCATTGCAGCACTGAAAATGCCAAGGAAATTAATGGCTTTGTACTGAACTACTGAAACATGTCCACTAATGTTTAAAATTCCACATCCCAGGGCATCGCTCACTTATGCTGAGGGGAACTGAAAAAGCAGGAATCTGCTGGGTGAATCATCATTTTCTTAAGTCTCCTGCAGAGTTTCTTTTTCTCTTTCCATCTCTTTCTTCCCCTGTCTGCAGCATCCTTTCCCCCTGGGATGAATTGAAAAGTTGTTTATAAGAGGCTAGGAAAGGATTATACATCCCAGGTTATGATTTATCATATAGGTAAAAGGAAACCCAAATGAATAAAATAGCCATACCTCATTAAAAACATTCATGTGGTGTCAACACTTCCAGGGCCGTGAGATCCTTTGTCTTCAGCGTCTTTGAGAGAAACCCAGGGACCCTGTGCACAGTTTATGCGGCCACACATCAATGTCACACCAGGGCTCATCCTTAATCTCCGTTTTCATCCTGCTCCTGATGTGAGTATCTGCCAGCCAGTTCCAACACCAACCCACCCGCCAGACCTCAGTGCGTCTATAATATCACCAGAAGCCCAGGTCTATATTGTATTCATCACAAAACTTGGAAAATGGTTTTACATAAGAATGTAAGTAACTAATGCATTATTTGCAAACTTAGCTGGAACGATCATTTGCTTCCTCCATCAACAGTGCTAAGTACCCCCCATGTACCAGGCACCAAGACAGGCCCGGGAGAAGTATTTACTCGCTTCTCAACATCTCTTTATCAGTGTTTCTGTGTCATCACCGTCATCACCACTGTGGCTAATTTCATTCCTCACTCCCAAGAGCAGCAGCAGGGGCATTTCACCCCTGTGTTCTCTACCTTCCTGAAGAGGGCCTCTCTGAAAGTAGTCTACCACCGCAGACTAGTCCTAAGGACTGGGTGTGGCTCACTGGTGGAGAACCTGCCTAGCTTACCTTTGGCTCCAGCTCAAACTGCTAATCATAGTAACAATAATAAAACAGATCCTTTGTCCTTTGACCTCATTCACCAAATCCAGTTTGTGCCACTTCCAAGTATTTAGTTTCCTTTTTAACATACCCAAAACCACAGCCCTCTGTACTCATTATCTTTTGTGGGAGAGGGGGTTTCGAGACAGGGTTTCTCTGTGTAGCTCTGGCTGTCCTGGAACTCAACTCAGTAGGCCAGGCTGGCCTCAAACTCACAGAGATCCACCTGCCTCTGCCTCCGCCAAGTGTTGGAATTAAAGGCGTACACCACAACCACGCAGGTTGTTCCCCTTAACTATTGTCCACACCCTCAAAATCTCTTGGCACCTCTCCCTCAAAGGTCTCCAAACACAATTTATTTCCATGCTGTCAGATCAGAGTTAACTTTTTTCTTCCTCCTCCTTTTTTTCTTCTTCTTTTATTTATGTGTGTAGGTATCTTCTGTGTGTATGCACACATGCATGCAGGTGTCCACAGAGGCCAGAAGAGAGCAACATCCTCTGGAGCTAGGATTATAGGCAGTTGTGGGCCACCTGACTTGTATGTTAAGGTCTGAACTCCAGTCCTCTACAAGAACAGCAAGCTCTCTTAAATGCCGGGTCACCTCTCCAGCCCCCAAACGTTGGGGAGGTTGCTTGTTCATTTCCCATTGGCCCAGACTCCCGGAATAACAACACAGAAATCTCTTTGCAATACTATTTGGCCAATAGCTTAAGCATATTTCTAGCTAACTCTTATATCTTAAATTAATCCATACCTATTAATCTGTGTATCACCATGTGTCTGTGGCTTACCAGCAAGGTTGTGGTGAGTCTGTCTCCTGCAGTTGGATATATGGCTTCTCCCTGACTCCTCCTACTCTCTCTATATATATCTTTTCCAGCCTGGCTATATTCTGTTAAACCATTGGCAGAAAACAGCTTTATTCATTAACCAATAAAAGCAACACATATACAGAAGCTCTTCCAACACCATCCAAAGTTAAACTTCTAAATCTAAACTCAGGTCAGATTACAACTCCCCTTCCCACCACCACACTTGTGGGTTTCTACTATCAATTGATACAAGTTGTATCAATTCCCTTTCTTTTGCATGAACAGGTCTTTAGAGCCTTAACTCTGACTTTCTATGTAGCCTATTCTGGTTCTTGGTCACATGTGTTGCTTCCCCAGCCCTGGACTCACACATGGCCTTTATGCCTTTGGGTATGGTGTTCTCTGTTCCCCCAAACCTTTTCCACCTTCTCTGTCCACAGAGCTATTTTCAATGTGTCTTCTAAGAACCAGTTCAAGGCACACATTATGAGGGCTTCCCTATTCTGGGTTGTTGTTACTCTGCACTCCCAGAATCCTCCAGGCATAGCTTTACCAGCTTGTTTAATATCCAGTTGTGATGACTTGCTTGCATAGTGACCTATCCTATTAGTCTATGAGCTCATTAACATACTTTGGTCATCTCACTGTTCCCAGAATGCAGCACGGTGCTTGACTTTACAATAGATATGAGGTGTTGTGGTGGAAAGAAAGAAATATAAAGCCCATTTCCTATTCTCCCCTCCTTCCAAGAAGGGAAATGAGATGACATATTATTTGTGACAAATTAACAAATTAAGTGGAGTAATAAGCAGAGGTTGCTGAATGCTCCAGTCTTACTGATTTAAGAGGACAGACAGACTATTTTAGAAAATCAAGGCAGGAGGAACTGGCTCGGATCTTAGAGAGTTTCATTTCCTAAATAGAGGAATAGAGAAAGAACATGAAGGAAAAGAGAGACTTACTACACAAAGGCAGAAAGCCTGGGACACATACAGCGCTAAGACAGGGCAGGATGGTGGGGTGGGACAAGAGTCAGAACACGGGCTGTACTCCATAAATAACTGAACATTTCTGGAAAAGGAAATGACTTGCTAAAATGGTATTTCAGGATCAATTAGCCGATGGGATTCAAATGGATCAAAGGTACAAAAGCAAATTAGGAAGCTATTGAACAGCCCATGCGTGAGGAGATGAAGTCTCATCCACAGTATTGACAAAGGAATTAGAAAGAAGAGGAGAAAAGGCCAAGGATGGCGTTGGACAGCCAGAGGGACTCAGTCAGAAAGGTAAAGAAACAGATAGCTTAGAAGTTCCGAGCCAGGAGGAAAATGGCAGTTTGAGCAAAGAGGAAAGTGCATGGAAATCTGGTACTGTTCGAGGAGAGGAGGGAGTTTCCTCGAGAGTCCTAACAGTTGGAAGATCCCCAGGAAAGCAGATAGAAGTGTCCCGTGGACGACTGGAGATTAGCAACAGCACTGTGGGACAGGACTCGGCTTCCTTGGCATCTCAGGTCTGTCTAGAGTAACCATACTGATGAACTCGGAATTCGTGGTCGAGTTTTAGAAAAAGATATTCATTGCACATTAACATTTAGAGGTCACTTAAATAACAAGATGCTGCATTGTAAAAGACCTGTCCAATTTTGAAGCAATAAAGATTTGAAAGTAGAAAGAAAAGAGAAAATACAGTATGGACAAATCAGCTATTTAATGGGTGTTTAAACCTCAGTTTCATCATTTGGAAGAGGGATATATTTGTCTTTAGAAGGTTGTTGGGGTGACACATGAGAACCTGTGCATAAAAGCATCCTCACACAGAGTCTGGCATTAGGTAAGGACACAAGAAACATTGGCCATTACCATTAATATCCAAAATTGGTTAAAATAAATAATTTTTTAGAGTACAGAAAATATTTTATTTTCCCAAAAATTATAGAAGGCAAGTATGACCAGTATATTTCGAACTGAGGAAGCATAACTCAGCAAGGTTAATTGGTCAGATAAACAGAAGTAACTCAAATTGAGAGTTTCTAGACCAAATCTCCTATGCTACTGAGCCTTCTGAGTCTGGTTTGGATTTGGGGTGGAGGGAATGTCACCTTATGCGACCTCTGAGCGCCACCAAATCTCAAGGTAGATTTTGACATCAGGTCTTCATTTGTCTCAGTGATAATCCTACCTTCAAAGGCACCAAAGCTATCAAACTCATTCATCAAAGAATAACACATTCTTAGAGAAGGAGGTCTTTAAAGTTGACGTCGTCTCTCCTAGTGTTTATAGTGCTGGCACCCCACCCAGTCCCCACCATCCTCTAAGACTCCAGGATATATTTCAAGATAAGGCTTCTTCTTTCATTTAGAGCAGAGACTGCTAATAACAGGCTGATATCTGTCGGGCAGAACCTCACCCGGCTGGGACAGCTGCCCATAAATCATACGTTTCAAGTGATTCCTCCAGCCTTCACGACGATTGGGAAATTGTGTTGGCGGCAACACCAATGGTGGATTTTTGCCTGGTAGCGATGAAAATGATTGCTGCTGACCCCTCTCTGTCTTGGAATTACTGCTTAACTTTCTGTCTGGACATATGGAAAGGAGAAATCTTCGGGGATGTTGCCAGATAAATCTGGCTTACCTTGGATTCCTGAATGGACAATTTGTCTAAGAATAGACTCCAAGGGGAGTTGCAAGGGAGCTGAGTGGACACATGAGATCTGGGTATTTTGTTCACCTCTCCCAGTAATGCTTGATTTCTGAGGTGAATAAAGTCATGTCATAAGGTCACACAGGATGGAAAGTGAAGAGCATGGGAGAGGTGACAGGGACTTCTGAGACAGCTCTAGTGATGTGAGGAACAAGACATCAAGACAGGAGACTGAGAGGTGGCGACAGGAAATTTCAGGCTCCAATTCTATCTTGGAATGCTGATTCTATCGTGGCCAAGGGCATCTTTTCCATGCCTCTTTCCCACATCTATAAAAAGGAGTTAATCAAAGGTGTTGCTGAGGTTTAATTAGTTAATACTGCAAAGTGCTTTGAAGATGCAAAGAAGATTATAAATATCCTGAGTTAAAAGTCCTCGTAAGAAATATAGGGTAAAGTTAAGATTTAGCAAATCATATTGTCCCCAAAATAGCATAGGGCAAATGAAGGTGATTTAGCTCTGACAGGGAACGTTCCCTGATGCCGCTCGGGTACTGCGGTGATGTCGCTTTAACTCTGAGATATTTAAGTTGTTGAGGGGAATCAAAAGGAAACGGGCACATTCACACGTCCAGAGTACCCCCTTCCCAAGCCAGGATCATCTGGCTAAGATGGCGGAGGGAGAGAGGAAAGAATACAGAGAACAGGCATATGTGAACCTCCTCCCAGGTCTTACAGTTTACAGCTCTGGGAAAACAGTGGAAAGAGACAACAGTGGTTAGAGCCGGTCCACAGATCCGATCTCTATTCAAGTCATAGAACCTCTTAGGACTCCCAGCTCATAGGCCAGAGAGGAGATGCTATGAAATAATTGGTGTGAAATGACTGGACTGTGGCTCCATCCCATCCCTCCTCTTCCCTGAATCTAGATTCTGTTTCTCACAAACCTCCAAGGTGCCAACACGCTGAGTTGCTGTTTTCAATCCTGCGCTGTTGGGAGCATCTTATTTAGTTTGTTTTTTCCTTGAAAATCAAAAGTGCTCATTCCCACTGAGAGGCAGTGTTCTAGGGGAGGAAGGATTATTTTTTTAGCCAACTTGGCCTCATGGGGAAACTCACTTCTTTTTTTAAAGGCCTTATTATGTTTTTGAAGATCTAATTATTTTTATTTTACTTATGGAAGGTTTGCCCTTCATGTATCTCTCCTTTGATATGAAGGAGTCTAATTGAACATTCCTTGAGCCTTTTTTTATTTGAGGGAGTAGTCGCTTCCATGAAATTCTAACAGAAAATCTTCATGGGGACTCACAGACCTCTGGGATGGTTAGCTCTTGATGAGGAGATGAGAGGTAAGAGGTCGTCCCATGATCTCTATTCCGCTGACAGAGACACCGAGGACAGACTCCCGACAGATGCATGTACAGAATAGGTCAACGTCACCTGGCTGGTGGTAAATACCACTCAGCTTGACATCCAATCATGGGCCCATCTAGCACTGTGTCACCATGGCTATGAAAAAAAAAAAAAGACTCACAGGGATTTGAAGTTAACTGGATGTCTGACAAGCATAAAATAACAACTTTAGATGAATAAAATTTCAAACCGAGGCCAGTGGCTGGCGTGCCTCCTGGAGTTTATTTTAAAGGCTGGCTGGAGCAAATACGTGAGGGAGAGACTATGGCTTCTTATCCCTGGGTTATGTGGATTGCTCCTGTTGATTAGTCATTTACTTTCCAAATACTGCCGTCACTGGCATCTGCGCGCGGAGAGGGCGAATATATGAAAAGAACCGAAACAGATGCTGTGTCTGTCTTACACTCTGCTCACACCCTGGGTATATGTATAGCCATGCAAGTTTAGGTTGCTTTTGTTAATGTCGTCGGGGGCGGGGGAAGGGATGTTTGTTTGTTTGTCTTTGAGTTTTATTTGTTTGTTGTTATTTTCACTGATTGCGAACTTGCTGCAGCTTGGTTGATAAAGAATTTGTATTAGAAGGACAGGGAACACTGACAACTTTGGTGTCAAGCCACCTAGACGCAGGGAGGGGAAGATGAGCAAACAGAGAATGTTCTGCAGGACCTCGCTCCTCAGACGTTCTGCTTTCCTCCAGATCACTTGAGCACTGAAGGTGTATTGAGCAGCTTAGCTCCCTAAATTCTCAGCTGCTGCCAGAGAATACACCTGTCTGCCACCCATTGCTGCCGTGACGATCAGCCACCCAGGGTTCTCAGCCTCCGTTAGGAGCAGGCATGCGCCAAGAGCAAGACCGTTGGAAACCCATGGTTACAGTCTGCTCCTCTTCCTCGTCTCCCAGCTGCTAATCTGTCCCCAATCCCTTCTAGGAAGGTGGTGTTCACCAGTACTGCAAAACAAAACAACATGACTCCCCCATGTATTGTTCAAATAACAACATCATGAATGTTCCAATAGGGAGCTGCAGAAACACCAACAATTAAAGAAGAACTACAAATAGCTAATACAATTTATAAATATGTTTCAATTATACTTATCAAAGAGATGCAAACTTAAAGTAGGGTTTTCCTCATCAACTTGGCCAATATAAAAGCATAAAATGAGTACAGATATAATAGTTCTAAAAATACATTGGGATTTAAAAAAATACCTTGGATTTTTTAAAAATGCATTGGATTTGTTTTCTGTAGGCAACAAAAGCCCTAATGTGCTTTGACCTACAATGTTCTACTATGGATTGCGAATAAATAACTAGAAATGCCAAAAAAGAAAAAAAAAGTGTATATGGCAATTCAAATCACATTTATCTCATTAAAAATTGAAAACAACATGTGACCAAAATAAAAGAAAGAAAAGTTTAAAATTTAATTCTATATGATAGGACACCATTTAATTTTTTTGCGTGGGGACACCATATAGGTGTATGTGTATATATGTTTTATTTTATTTTTAGTTTGTCTTTATTCTTAAGAATTTCACATAGGCTGGGTGGTGGCGCATGCCTTTATTTTATTTTATTTTATTTTTTGGTTTTTCGAGACAGGATTTCTCTGTGGTTTTGGAGCCTGTCCTGGAACTAGCTTTTGTAGACCAGGCTGGTCTCAAACTCACAGAGATCCGCCTGCCTCTGCCTCCCAAGTGCTGGGATTAAAGGCGTGCGCCACCACCGCCTGGCTTTGGCGCACGCCTTTAATCCCAGCACTTGGGAGGCAGAGGCAGACAGATCTTTGTGAGCTCAAGGTTAGCCTGGTCTACAAGAGCTAGTTCCAGGACAGGCTCCAAAGTTACAGAGAAACCCTGTCTCAAAAAACAAAAACAAAAAAAAATTCACATAGGTATATAATGAAATATGATTATATAACTAACTCCCCCAATCTCCTCTCCAACTGGTTTTCCCACCCAACTTCATGTGTTTTTGATGAGTCATGAAGTCCAGTTAATGCTACCCTTATGGCTTAAGTGTAGGACCATCCATTGGAGCATGGGAAATCTACCAGTAGCCACAACCTCCCAAAGGAATGATTATCCCTCACCCAGCCACCATCCACTACCAGTAACTCCTCACTAAGGCTATGTTCTGGTGACAGGGTATTGGCGGAGTGGGTAGAAGTGCTTGCCACACAAGCCTGATGACCTGCGTTGGAACCCACAAACAAAGCCAGCTGTGGGAGCACACATCTGTAAACCCTACACTCCCACAGAACAGCCAAGGTGAGAGGTGAGAACAAGAGGGTGAACTTAGAGGGCCAGTTAGCCTGGAGAGGCGGCAGAAACAATAGCCACTGCCTCAACAAGGTGACAGGTGACATTGACTCCCAAGAGTTGTCCTCTGACCTCTGAACAAAAATAAGCTATATTTACAGTTTTAAAATGTTAAAAAAATATAATGAGATATTACTCCACACCTATCAAAGTTGTTAAAGTTTAAAAGAATACATCAAATGTTAGTGAGGCTCCAGAAAAAAATGGGAAAATGCAATCATACATTCCTGACAGGAATATGAATGGTACACCCACTCAGAAAAGAAAGGGCAGGTTCTCACTAACCCCAGGCCACTCAGAAAAGAAAGGGCAGGTTCTCACTAACCCCAGGCCACTCAGAAAAGAA
>NW_004949158.1:493339-541227 GCF_000317375.1 Microtus ochrogaster
CACTAACCCCAGGCCACTCAGAAAAGAAAGGGCAGGTTCTCACTAACCCCAGGCCACTCAGAAAAGAAAGGGCAGGTTCTCACTAACCCCAGGCCTATTAAATGACCCAGCAGCTGCACTGCAGGATGTATGTCTCAGAAACGTAATCACTTACATTTACACAAATTCCACTCATGACTGTTAACAGGCTTTTATGTGTATAGTCCAAGCTAGAAACAACCCAGGTCCCTTCAGTCAAGGGATGCACAGACTGGCATAGCCATCCCATGGGACAGTACTCAGTGACGGAAAGAAACACACTACTAGCACACACACAATGCACAAAGCCTTTCTGAGGGGACAAATTTACAAAAATGGGGGGTTGTAGCTATAACTTGTAGTGTAGTACACACAAGACTCTAGGTTTGATCCCTAGGTTTGCAACAACAACAACAAATTAAGAGAAAGAAGATGGAAGGGGAAATTGTAGGTGGAAAGGATTAAGATACACTGCACACACACACACACACACACACACGAAATTGTCAAAGAATAAAAAACACATCTATGGCAGAGAGATGGAGACCAGAAAAATGTGTTAGGGAGATATGCCTATTAATGATAGTCCAAAGAGTTCGTGTTGTAACTGACCTGTATCTTGTGGTCTGTCATATAAATCTGCACAGCTAACTAGAACGTATGGCTGTAAACACACACACACATGCACAGATCGGTGTGCAGAACTGGTGAGGTCTGAGTAAGGTTGGCAGATTATATCAAGGTCACTTTCTTCATGTTATTGCTCTATGGGTGTGTAAAATATTACCACTGTGAGAGCCGAGGCAAAGAGCGTAGGGACTGCTTGGTAAAATGTTTGCCACTGCATGTGGCTGACTCTCCATGCTTTCTGCAGTTTTCTCCAGAGAGAGAGTTAGAAAACTCCAGAACTCAGGAGGCAGAAGAAGGAGGGTCATGAGCTTGAAGCCAGCTTGGGTTACACAGCGAATATTGAGCAGGTATGTACATAGCAAGGCCTTTTCTTAATAAGCCAAGAGTTTGGAATGCTAAGGCTTTGGACTCAATCTCCAGCACTGATTTTTAAAAGTTAAAACAAAACAAAACAAATTGGCAGAAATCTATAATTAGAGACTATATATATATAAACACACACACACACACACATACACACATATCAGCAGTTGCTTAGGGAGATCACAGGCCCTAGCAGGGAACAACTACTGCTGTTTTGCTAAATGACATTTTGTCAAACTGCCCTCTAAATATTTATATTTATACCCATAGATCAGTGTTTAAGTTGTTCACAACCTCGGTTGCAGAAGCTTCTTTTTACAGTGGACAACAGTCAATTAAAAAACTCGTAACCGGTCAAGGTATTGAAAACAAAAGACTGCTGAGTCATAGCCCTAAATGGTGCACCTCCATCAATACCCCCAAGACTCAGGTAACATCTGAAACAGGGGTGGACAGACTGTAAAAGCCAGAAAACGGGAGGAGTCCTGTGAGATGCTGCTTTCTGGGCCCAACGTGCATTGCACTCAGTAACTCATAGTGTCCATGTTACCTGTGCAAGATTAAGCCAGTCAATGGAAGAGCATGGATGAGGGAGGCTCGTAAGGTCCTCTGGCTGAGGAGCTATTGACAGTTGATGGGTACTAGAAGGGAGAAACTTGTTTTCCTCCAGAACTGTGCTGACTGGTAGGTTGCCCACATTTCCGTGGATGGCCCCATACTCAGGTGCATGCAGGCTGCACTAATTGGATTCAGTAGGTTAGAAAGAAATAGAAGGGGCCGGGAACGATGGCTCAGTGGTTAAGAGCACTTCCTGCTCTTGTAGAAGAGCTAAGTTCAGTTGCCAGCACCCACATCAGGCAGCTCACAATATTCTTTAACTGCAGCTCCAGAGGCTCTAACACCCTCTTCTAGACCCTGAAGACATGTATACTCTTACGAATATACCCACACATGGACATATACACATAATATTTTAAAATATTAGTAAAAATAAATTTAAAAGGGCCAGGAGGTGGTGGCGCACGCCTTTAATCCCAGCATGTGTGAGGCAGAGGCAGGCAGATTTCTGTGAGTTTAAGTTCAGCCTGGTCTGCAGAACAAGTTTCAGTACAGCCAAGGGTACGCAAAAAACTCTATCTTGAAAAAGAAAGAAAGAAAGAAAGAAAGAAAGAAAGAAAGAAAGAAAGAAAGAAAGAAAGAAAGAAAGGAAGGAAGGAAGGAAGGAAGGAAGGAAGGAAGGAAGGAAGGAGAGGTCATGTTGGGGGCTGGAAGGACATAGCTGAAGGTGATATGGTCAAGACGCATCATATGAATGTGTGAAATTGTCAGAAAATTAAGTTTAAAGAATCACGTGACATTTGTAATACTCTGAAGTTGAACACTGGCTTCATAGTTGATCTGTTAAGTAATTATACAGGGCTGGCAAGGTGGCTCAGTAGGTAAAAACATTTGCCACCAGGCTGGATGATCAGAGTCTGAATCCTGAAACCCACAGGGTGGAAGGAGAAAATAGGCTCATAGAAGTTGTCCTCTGACCCTTCACACAAATGCACACACGCATGCATGCATGCGCACTGACCCTTCACACAAATGCACACACGCATGCATGCATGCGCACATACCACTCTGCACACACATGATAAACAAGAAAAAATTATAACTAGTTTTGATTCCATAATGCTATTGTGACTGAAAACGAAATGAATCCTTAAACTTTTAAGATTCAAACTTCAAGCCAAAATATTTAGAGATAAAGTCATCTGATGGCTGCGTATGCTTCAAAACAAAGTGAGTAGGGAAACGGATGAGGTGTGAACGGGCTAGGTTTAGCCATGAGGAAATGGATAAGTTGGTATAGACGATATCTGTTTCTATAGATTTTCAAAGTTTTCCATAATAAAACGTTAGATTTATTTTAATGAGGGGAAAAATTTAAGGAAGAAGGCTGAATCTCCAAGGAAACCCTGCCAAGATATTCATCTGCTCATCAATAAAGCATACAGCTTCTGCCTGAATTCCCTGTGTGCCAGGCACTGCGCTGGGCCTTAAAGCCAGGACTAAGAGAGGCTTACCACTTCCCCGTGATCAAAGGCTGGTGGGGGCAGAGAAGCTGCAAAAAACGGGGAAGGGAGGTTGAAGTTGGAAAGTGTAGAATGATTGCATAGCCATGGAGAAACTGGCTGTGTTCTGCACCCACAGAATGGTGCCCTGAGGAGTCGTCAAAGGACGTTCTGCAGTCCAGGGCTAGAGGGGAGAGACCCTTAAACCTGAACCAGAGACCCAAGCAGGGCAGAGTGGCACCTCTTTTCACATCAGTACCTTTCATTCAGGATCCTGTCCTAGCCCAAATTGTATTACGGTCCTGTGAGCTGGCTCTGCCATCACCTTCAGGGACACAGGGCTAATGATCTGTACCGAAGTCTTCCGGTTCATGAAACAGGATGATATGAGCTCAGATTCAATGTCCCCGTTACCAACTGCCACCCCTTCCAAGGTCCTGCAGCCTTTTAAGCTCTGCCTCCTTCGTTCAGATACTGAGTCAGAGAGAAACGGTTAAATGAGCCCTTTTAAAAAAAGGAAAGTCGCTTGCGTGTCTTCCGTGAAGAAACAGTGAGGCAGCATTTGCTGAGACTCAAAGGGAAACAAGCTACTCCGTCCGTACATATGTATCGGGATACACACATTCCTTCTATAAATGTACATATAAATTTGCTTTATGGCTACTGCCTAATCAGTTGTAATAATGCAAAGGATGCCGCGTGGTGAACAGTATTAAGGCCATAAATTACAGCTCGCAGAAGGTGGTTTTTCCACAGAACCACTTGGCAAGGCCTGCTTGATTAATGTCACACTAGGAAGGCTCGACAGAGGTGAGATTGGTAAGGAAAATCGCAAAAAGAACGCAGGGACAACAGTGACAGCTGCATCCACAGCAGTCAGCCTCAGAGGACAGGCCTCTCAGCCTTTGGGACTACTGAGCACTGCACTTGCTTTAAAAAACAAGAGGCCCCCCAAGCCTTGAGGAAGCATCAGCATCTATGCTGGGTATTACTGTTGACATGCATTATTTATCAGTGCTGCGTTCCATTATTGCTAAATAGAGAGAATCGATAGATTAAAACACACAAGACCTGCAGAAATAGCAGTCACCCAATGAAGGTGGGCCGTCTGCTAAGACCTAAACTTGACGACGCCTGGTCAGCGGAGCAGAGCCTTCGTTTCCGGCTTTGCCATTTGTCTGTATTGATTCTGCCTGGGAGAAAAGGAAGAGCTCCTTTGCGTTGACAAAGACAGATTTATCCTGTCTCTTGATGCAATTTGCAGCTTGGACCTCATTTGAATCCTTACCTCCAGAGTCTTTAGCCTGGTAGGAGAAACTATAGGAGAATTAGGTTTTTGTTTTTGTTTTTTTGTCTCAGAAGCCTGCCTCTAATTACTTTCAGTAACAAATGGCTCCAAAAGTCAGAGCTTCATGATGGAAGGGATACTTTAAGGTGATAGGCTTGGATGGTAGACCACCGGCTATGCCTAGAAATAAAGGAGGGTCTACGATGGGACCAGAAAAGAGGCGGCAAAGGCCCCTTGAGTCTCGTGTGTGTTCCAATTGCTCATTTATTACACCCAGATGTCTTCCAGTTAGGAAAGACCAGTGTTTGGGAAACGGCTTAATTATTCAAGCTGTCTTTTATTTTGATAACAAGGAAAAACAACTCTTTCTAACCAAGTCTTAATTGTTGCGATTAAAGAAAAAATATTTTCCCAATATAATTCAACAAATGCCGGCGGACTTCTGTGGAGTACCATTACTAAGCGTTAGGGATGGGAGATCACCCGTCCATCAAAGGGTTCCTGAGTGCCTGTGGGAAGTGGCTAGGGGCTCACAGCTAAGACTCCCGTTTCCTCACAGAGCATAGAGCCTGCTAAGGGAGATTCAACAAGGGTCATTCAATAAATAATCACACAGTGAAGGAATGCACCACAACTGTGGAACCTGGTGGGTGCTGTGAACGAGCAAGATGAGCATCAGGTCTGAGCACTGGAGGAAGACTTCTCTGAGGAAATGAGGTTTAGGTGAAGAGCAACTTAAAGGAGGAAGGGGTGCACAAAGGGTGTGAAACGTAACCATTATCTACTTTCCCAAAAGCTCCCAAAGGGCTGGGAGCTGGAACCAAGTATGAGCTGTTCTGAATCCTGAGAGGTGGCTGCATGCTCCAATAGAGAACCAGTGAGCTATGGGTTTGCTGGTGGATTACAGTAGGATGAGCCATTCTGAGCTGACCCGAACCCCTCCCTGCCTGCAGAGCTAAAACCGGGAAGGCTAAGCCACAAACAAGAGAGAGCAAGTCTCCTTGGCTCCTCTGACTCAGCACCAGCAATGCCCAATGAACACAACTGAGTTTGGCCATTTTTGATATTATTATTCCCTCTCTGGCAAAAGTACTTTAGGTTTTAATCGCTCTTTTAAAAACTGAAAATGAGGACTTGGCAAAGATGCAGAAGAGATCTGAAATTAAAAACATTCTTTTTAGCTCAAATACAGCAAAATATGCCAAACTGCACACTATGAAAAACAAAAGGCACGATGGTTTTATGAAAGGTAACTGAAACCAGGCCAAACAGGTGACTGGATTCTCCTCACGCAATCATTCCCCAGCTGTTGACTGGGCATCTGTAGGGCTTGCTTGGCGTACCGCTGCAAGCGAGGCAGACAAGGTGCTTGTCCTCAGGGAGTTTGCAGTCCAGCAGGGGAGAGAAGAGAAACCAATACAGCTTTAAGCAGTGGGAAGGGCTATAAGGAAAATGAAGCAGATTCAGGGCGTGGAGAAAGGCGGGGATGAGAAGACGCTAGTAGATAGGATACAGTGGCCAAGAAAGTCCCCAGATACATGTGTCATCATTTTCAGAAGGTGACCCTGCTCTGCCGTAACCATCTTAAAGAGTCACGAATGCTAGGAATACAGCTATGCACCACCATGCCCAGTTTATGTGGTGCTGAGCATCAAACCGAAGGCCTTCTGGGTAGCAGGCTGGCACCCTACCAACAGAGCCACATCCCCAGACATCTGACAATGGAGCAAGCATGAAGCCTAGAGGCATGGGTGACATTTGTCTCACTCTTTCAGACTATTTATTGTTTTCCTATTACATTTGCTCCTTTTGTGTATGGGCATGATCACCCATGCTCTGGCATATGTGTGTTGGTTAGCGGATAAATAGTCACGGTCAGCTCCTTCCTTTTGTCGTGTGGATCCCTGTGCTAGAACTCAGGTCTTCAGGCTTGGTGGCGGGCGGCTACCTTTACCCCCCGAGCCACCTTGTCTGCCTCTCTCAGATTCTTGACTACCAGCTCTCACATCCCTGAAGCAATATTGCCTGGGTTTAGACATGGGCAGCGGCACAGGAGGGTTAAAGTGAGACACCTCTGGGGACTTACACTGAAAAAGAAAAACCCCGGTACCCAAAGGATCATGGTGTCGAGTGGCAGATGCAACACACCATGACTCAGATGACAAGGGCAGTGACAGGGAGAGGAGAAAAGCTTTCTTCCTGCTTGTTGGACAGAAGACCTGCCTTGCTCTTGGCATTGCCGATGATGTAGCTGTCCCTGCCCATCTGAGGAGGGGAAAGGCCAGTAGGCCTGAGTGGAGAAAGATATGGAAACATTAGAAAGATATTGAATGTTATGAAAAACAATTATGGCATCCTCAGCAGAGGAAAGGCGAGGGCTCAGGTCTGCAGGCTAGAGCAAGCTCGACAGGTCTCGGGGAAAAACAGGACCGCTGGCTCTGCTGGAGAGCTGCCAGCCAGTGGTGGGTGGCAGGAGCAAAACTGGAGCCTCTGGGGGCAGCTCAGGTGGCTGTAGCTCGAAGGATGCTAGCTTCCAGGCCACAACAGAGTCTGTGGGAGGGCTCTCTGGGCAGGGAAATGAGTCCATCTGATGGATGTTTGAAAGGCTGTTTGAGAGAGAATGAGATGCGTCTCTAGCTTATTGATGCATTAACTGATTCATTTTGTATCTTGTGTGACCCCGGATGAAAGCGGGGACAGGCACAAGCCCAAGTACCTTGAGAAGGGGAGAAGCAGGAAAGATGCGAACCTAAGTGGAGGGGAGAGGCCTGGTCCTCTAGGTCTGGGCTGAAAGAGGCAGAAGCAGTGGGCCAGGGGCTTCCTTCTCCCCAGTGGAGTGAGGAGCGAAGAATGGGTGTGGCTGAGGAGAGATTTGGAACAACTTCTGAAGGATTGAGGAAGAACTCCCTGAGGATACACTGCTGGTCTGGGGGAAAGACCCTCCCCTAGACTGAAGAACCCACTCTTTACCCCTTCCCGAGGGATCTCCCATTATAAACCCACTCTCTTTCCTGCCGATCCTACAAGTCTCAGTCCTCCCACCACCCCACCCCCAGACAGAACCTAGGACCTTACATATACTAAGCAAACACTCTGCCACTGAGCTACGCCCCCAGCCCAGATCTCCAAATGTAAACCCCCAAAAGCCCCGTGATGTAGCCCTTCCAGCCGTTTGCAGATGCCTCTTCTCCTGAATGATTGGCACGTTCCTCGTCTGCTCATCATTAGTCTTGTCACCCGCTCCCTCCCTAATCTCTTGCTATATGGTTTTTATTACATTAGTGCAATTTCCCTTAAAGGTCATCCATTATTTCTGCCCTATCTTTGTTGTCATAGACACTGTGTGTGTGTGTGCATGTGTGTGTGTGTGTGTGTGTGTGTGTGTGTGTGGTGTGTAACCTGTAAATGTTTCTCCCTTGCTTTGCCCTCACTCTCATTTAAAGTTCTTATTCTGAGTCTGATGGACGTAGGCCCCGGGCATTCACTTCCCTTCTCTCTCTGATCACTGCGCCCCTTGTCTCCTCTGCACAGCTCTTTCCCTTACTGGCCTGTCATTCATACCACCTGGAACTCAGTTACTTTCCTGGTCACCAGATACCGCCAACTGAACATGGCCTTAATGACTAGCTGTCGGTTTACGACTTCCAAGCCACGTCTTTAGCCCAAACACCTGCCTCTAGACCCCCTCCATACTTGCGACCTAGCAGTATATCCAAAGTGAAGGGAAATACTTTCCTGCAAAAACCCCTTTGCCATCAGTGTCACCGCTCTTGAGTCTACCCTATGTCTAACGGCAGAGCTAACATTTGCTGTCCCATGCTCTTGTCCCCCACACATCATTCTGTCATTTTCGCCCTCCATGGACATGTTGGATATAGTCCTCTATTTCTAGCAATTCATCCACCCCAGATACAGGCTGTGAGTGACCCTTCTCCTATGACTGGAATTCTCTCTCTAATCTCCTCAGCCAGCGAAGTCTTCCAACCACTCATTCCCTCAAGAAATGTTTATTGGGGCCTTCTTGTGTACCCTGGAGATAGGGACAGCCAGCAGGAGATAGGAGATAGGCAATGATGGCAGAGCCCTGGCTCCCACACAGACAGTCAGTAAGTAATAGCTGGGAGACGTGACATACGATGCCATATGGAAAGTGATGGCGGAGGAGGCACAGAGAGGCTCTCCGTCAGACGAGGGCTTCGTGAAGTTCCCTTCTGAGAAAGCGGCATCTGTGTCTGGGTCCAGACAAACACAATCTAGGGGCGACCCCCACAAGGACAACCAGTGTGCAAGTCCTCGTGTGGAAATAAACCTGGCTTTGTTTGATAAACAAGAAAGGCCGATACGACATGAATGCAGCCAGCTAAGAGAGCTACAGAAGATGAGCGTGGAGAGGCTGCCTTGGCCTAACAACATGGGCTTCTCAAGCAAGGCTTGACTGGAGCTTTAGTCTGAGTTCAAGCAGAAGCCCTTGAGGGGGCTGGAGGGGGCAGGGATAGGGTTTGCTTTGCATTTTTGTGAGATCACTCTCACTACTTAATGTCTGAGAATGGCCTGTGTGGCTCCTGAGAGGGCAAGAAGAGCACTCAGGAATCCAGCTGAGCGCTAATGGTGGCTTGGAGCGCAAGGGCAGGGCGGATGGAGACAAGCGGACAAGTGTCTGTTCAATTATCCAGGAGGCAGACATGACAGTGTTTGTTGATGGGTTTGATATGGGGATAAAGGAAAACGGAGGAATCAAGAATGGCTCCTAGGTGTTGGCTCAAGCAGTGGCTAACTAGTGATGTAATCTGGGATGGGAAGCCTGGGGTAGGAGAGCTTGGTGCTCAGAGAGTATTCTTTCCGCATGCCCTTAATGATGGGGCGCTCACCCTCACTCTGTCAGCCCACTGGTTTTAGAAAGGTCTTATACGAAGCCCTAATCTGTCTCTCTGAAAATGTACCCACCTACTCCAGTTCTTACCTTTGGAAAGAAAAAGACCCATTTCTTCTTTCCCATCCAACAGCCTCCTCTTTCCCGTGCAAAGGACACTTACGCTCTTCTGAGTTTTCTCGCCTATGATTAATTTACTCATTTTTTTTCTTATTTCTGGATCATGGCAGGTTTAAACTGGTTTTCCTTCCACCTCATACCAGCCTATCATTACAAACAGTCAGATCCATCTTCCTAATGCTCCCGCCATTAATCACGGAGGGCTAGGCGCTGTGCTCCATCATAAAATTAAGACTCTTTGGTCTCAGTTTTCTAAGGCAAAAGGAACAGGATACTTAAAAAAACACACCGTGCAAATATTTTAAGTGACCAAGGCTTAGACTTCCAGGATCCCACATCTGTAAGACTAGGGAGATAACACAGTTGGTAAAGCACTTACCTTGCAAACATGAGACTCTGAATTTGTTACACAGAACCCATATCAATGTTCCAGGTGCGGTGGCTTGTAATCCCAGTGCTGGGGAGGCAGGGACAGAGGGATCCCTGGGGCTCACAGTGACCGTAACTTAGCCACCTTCAGGCTAAGGAGGAACCCTGTCCCAAAGAAGATGAACATTTTTCCGAGGATGACACCTGAGGGTTGTCCTGTGTCATCTAAGAATGCATACACATGTACATGCACACACACACACACACACACACATACACACAAGGCACATGTTTTGAGGCCACCCTGATCTACAAAGTGACTTTCAGGACAGCCAGAGCTGTTACACAGAGAAAGCCTGTCTCAAAATACCAAAAAAGAAAAGAAAAAAAAAAAACCAAAAATGGTTAAGAGACCGTTGCAAGGACAATGTGTGACCCAGCTGTGAATGCCATTCCCAAGGGTGGGGGTGGGGTAGGGTGCTTCCACTCTCACCTCAAGTCATAAGAGCCTTCCAGGGTATCACATGAGGAACTTCATGTTGGCACCAGAAGGCAGGGCTGCTGTGGTTTAGATGTGGTTTGACTACCTTTCCCTCAAAGGATTGTGTGTCATAAGCTTGGGCGGCGAGAGACCTAAGAGCAATAGAACCCAGAAGGAGGTAGGTAGGCCACTGGAAGTACGGCCCTTGGAAAGGATCAATACAGGTCTTGCGGGACCGCATTAGTTCCCATGTGATCAGGTTTTTGAAGAAAGAATGAACCCAATCACTGAGTCTCTACAGTTTGGTCTCTGGTGAGGAGGAAATCTGATGGATGACATCAACCTCAAAACTATAAGCTAAATTAACTTCTTTTTCTTTATAAAATTCCTAGGCTGAAGTGTTTTGTTATAGCAATAGAAAATGGACTGCCGTAGGAAGAATCACAGACTGGTGCCTCACTTCTGCCTGAGGAATCTAAAAGGTAATGACGAGCTGATAGAATCTTCTAATGGCCAGGATAAAGGAGCAGTAGTCGCTCTGGGCAGCCTGTGTATACCTTTGTAGGATCAAGACTGTTTCTTATAGAGCTGAACTGAATCACATAGGGACAAGGGTGTCCTGGAGTCATTTTGAGGCCTGCCTAAACATCCCCAGGAAGTCTTTGTAAAAAGGGCTTTTAGAAAACTGGGGCTGGGGAGGGGTCATTCAGAGGAAATTGCCTCAGCTACACTACACACAATATTATTGACTGGGTGGGCTAGCACATGCCTTTAATCCCACTACTTAGGAGGCAGAGGTGGGCACAGCTCTGTGAGTTTGAGGCTAGCCTGGTCTACATAGAAAGTTCCAGGCCAGCCACGGTTACATAGTGAGACCCTGTCACAAAAATAAATTAATAGATCAATAGGAAACAAAATGTCACCGAACATCCCTAGCAGAAGTTCTCACAGACTAGTGAAAGAACTTGGAGCTAAGTACGCTTTAAGATAGGCTCCCAACTTGTGATACTCTACTAGCACAGCATTGGGCAGGTTCCTTTAGATTCCATCCTGGTCCCTTTTAGTTAGACAAAGGCCAGAAATCACAGATCAGAGAAAGGAAGAGAAGAGGAAAAACAGGCTATAAATCAAGAGAAGATACAAGTCCCTTCTCCCTGCCACCTTGAAAACCCTCTAGGAAGGACAAGACTCTGAGATTCTGATTCTCCCATTGGTCCAGCACAGTATTAATTATTAAATTAAAACACTGAGCAGTGGAAGAATTTGCCCATTTTTTTTAGGGTGGTAAGAAGTTTAAACTAAGTTTCTTTTTTAAAATTATAGTTTATTTTATTTTAAAAAGAAAACAATCTTTTTTCATTTTACATACCAATCTGAGTTCCCACTCCCTCCCCTCCTTCCTTTCCCTCCACCTACCATCCCACCCCACTCCCATCCACTGCTCAGAGAGGGTAAGGCACATTGCCTTGAGGAAGGTCCAAGGCCCTCCCTACTATATGTAGGCTGAGCAAAGTATCCATCCAAAGAGAATATGTCCCCAAAAAGCCAGTACAACCAGTAGGGATAAATCCTGGTGCCACTGCCAGTGGCCCTGCAGTCTGCCCTAGCCTCTTAGACTCTTAGGTATCAGTTTAAATTAATACAACTGTTACCCACATTCAGAGGGTCTAGTTTGGTCCTATGCTGGTTCCTTCCCTGTGCAGCTGGAGTTGGTGAGCTCCCTTTAGCTCAGGTAAGCTGTTTCAGCGAGTGTCCCCATCCTGGTCTAACCTCTTTGCTCATATTCTCACTCCTCCCCCACACTTCAGCTGGACTTTGGAAGCTCAGCCCAGTGCTCTGCTGCAGGTCTCTACCTCTGTTTCCAACAGTTGCTGGGTGAAGGTTCTATGATGACATTTCAGATACTCATCAATCTGACTACAGGGCAAGGCCAATTCAGGCATCCTCTCCTCTATTGCTTAGGGTCTTAGCTGGGGTCAACCTTGGGGATTCCTGGGAATTTCTCTTTTATCAGGTTTCTTGCTAGCCCCATAATGGCTCCCTCAATCAAAATATCTCTTTCCTTGCTCTCATCTCTGTCCTTCCTCCATCTCAACTATCCTGTTCCCTCAAGTTCTCCTCCCCACTCCCCTTTCTTCTTGATACCATTTCAGGAATCCCTTGTTCAGTATTCTGGTGGCACACAGATAAAAGCAGCTTCCCTTGGTTTTCTCCTGCTTTTAGCACTTCCATCAAGGCCTCTGCCACACCCCTTAGATCATCCAAACCCTAAATGTGGAGTTTGATGTTTTCCCTTACCCAGGCTCATCTTTATTTTCATCAGAATCTCTCGCGATTCTGACCGAGACTCCGATGGCCCCTGTGTTTTGTAATAACAGCAAATGTTCAGCCAGCATTATTCAGTCAACCCTCTTTATTCATGAGTTTCACATCTGAGAACTGGAAACGTGAAAAATATCTCATCTGCACTGAACACATACAGACTCTTTCACTTCTCCTTATTCCCTAAACAAGAGCATCCAACAGCTATTGGCATAGCCTTTACCTTGCAGTAAAGTACAAGCAATCTAGAGATGGTTGAGAGTGATGGTAGGATGGCATGGGGTACACCAATGGCAACTGCATTGCCATTCCGTCCCCGGGACTTCTGCATCGGTAGAAATGGCGTCCTGGGGACTGGAGTCAATCCCCCCCCCCCCCAGATACAGGAGGGCGGCCACCTAAGACAGATGTTGTTATCACCTTCCTGGCTGTGGGGTTGCAACCAGATGACCAAGGAGGCTGTGCTGGAGGGTAAGAAGCCCAACCCTGAGGTACTTCCTATCCCTACACCATCACACGCTTTGTTCTCTGCTACCCCATGCACGTTTTCCCTTTCTCCTTCTGATTATGCTACCCCAGATATCTTTCAAATCCCTACTCAAATCCCTCCTCTGTGGCGCTTTCCCTAATTCCTTTACAGTTGTCTTTATTCTCCGAATTCCCTAAGCATTTCGCTTGTCCCAGAACTTTAAAACTGGAACGTGTGCTGTTTATTTTCCTATTGTCTTGTGCAAGCTCCATTGTTCCTTCCAGAATGAGACCTGTGTTCCACACTTTCTCGCATTTACCATGGCGGTGGCTCTCAAAATAAGCAGGGGGCTCGCAAAATAAGAAACACATAAATGACATTTAGATAGATGAAAAGGTGTTGGGTCTCATTGCAATAGGAGATATGTGATGGGCTGTGGGTGTAGCTCACTGGTAGAATACTTTCCCAGCGTGTGTGAGACCATGGGTAATTTCTAGTATAGTAAAAAACAGCTAGATGATAGAGATAGATGGATAGATAGATAGATAGATAGATAGATAGATAGATAGATAGATAGATAGAATATAGATAGATAGAATATAGATAGGTAGATAGGTAGATGGTAGGTAGATAGATAGATAGATAGATAGATAGATAGATAGATAGATAGATAGATAGAAGATAGATAAGTAGGTAGATAGGTAGATGGTAGATAGATAGATAGATAGATAGATAGATAGATAGATAGATAGATATGATCTGAGTTTCATTTCTTTTGCTGTGATAAAATACCTTGACAAAAAGCAAAGTTTTTCTGGTTAACAATACGAGGTTAAATCCATCACTGTGGGGAAGCCAAGGTGGGAGGAACTCAAGCAGTTGACCACACCATGTCTGTAGTCAAAAGCAGAGAGAAACAGATGCACCATTCTGCTTGCTTACTCTCAGCTAGCTTTCTTCACTCTTACACAGTTTTGGGCCCAGCCTATGAAATGATGCACCCACATTCTGGGTGCATCTTCCCACCTCAACTGGCAGTCAACCCTCCAAAGACATGTGCACAGGCCAACATGATCGAGATGACTCAACTGAAACCCTCTTCCTAGGTGAGTCTAGGTTGGGGCAAGTTGACATTTTAAGCTACCATAGGGATGGATGGATAAATGATAGATAGATAGATAGATAGATAGATAGATAGATAGATAGATAGATACATTGATACATAGATAGATACATAGATAGATACATAGATAGATACATAGATAGATACATACATACATAGATACATACATACATAGATACATAGATAGATACATAGATAGATACATAGATAGATACATAGATAGATACATAGGTAGGTAGACAGACATACAGACAGATAGATTGATAGAGTCTCCTTGTGTTACTATTTGGTACCTGTAAGCTAAGGAAAATCCAAACACAGGGCCACATTTGGACAAAAGTGTAGGGGAAGGAATCTCTCACAAGCTGCTGATGGGAATGTAAGATGATGCGGTTCTTACAAAGAAAAATCTGGCAGTATCTTACGATATTACACATGCATTCTTTTCAGTCCAGTAATCTCACTTTTGGGAATCTATCCTGAAGATGCACTGGCAAAGATCCCAAACGCTACGTGTTCCAAGCTATTCTCACTGTGCTATTTATAAAAGCAAAAGTTTCCATTGTAGAATCCTAATGTCAATCAATAGAGTCCTGGTTAGATCACTACAGAAGAGATGTAACAAAGGGGCCTGGGCAGGAGGATCACTCCTGGCCCTTCTGGATGCTCTCCAGGCCCCACTGCTGGTTGAAGAAAAATGTACACAGCAGACACCATTTGTGCAAGGAAGGAGCAGATGTAACCGTGTGTTTACTTGTATTTTCTAAAGGAAATAAAGGAAGAACAAAATGGAAAATAATGAAAAGTATTGTGTATGAAGGGAAGAAATCAAGGAGGAGGGGCAGTGAGGTTGGCCCAAATACATCTTACCTTATAGTTCTGACTTTAGAACCAACTATTGTCTACAATTCAAAACAAAACAAAAAGATAAGTAAGATGGTTCAGTGGATAAGGGTGCTTGCCACCAGACTGGACTACCTGACTTCAATCCCCAGGACCCAGATGGTGGACAAAGAGAACCAACTCTCATCAACCGTCCTCTGTTCTCCGTGTGTGTGCTGTGGACTATGTGCACCACACACGTGCACACACAGAATAAATGCACGTAACTTTTAAAGCACAAAAGCGAACATTAGAGCCAACAGAAATGGCAGTGCCCGTGTCCTAGAAGTAACAATTATACAAGAGGGGTGCAGTGACCTCTCTGTTAGAGTCGGAGGAAGCCAGAAGAATCCTCCCGGTGACAGCCTGGAGCTAGAGATGCTCTTGTGAACTCATGCTTAGCTTAATATAGACAGGGATGGGCAAGCATAAAAATACCTATCGCTGTGTCTGTCCACAAGGGTTGCTACACAGACATCGATCTCCTTGTCGTGTCAGCTAAGGAGGCCCCATAGCAACAAGCAACACGCCATTCAGATCACAGCGTCTACCACCATTCTCCAATCAAAGGAGCCGGGCCTTCTCAGAGGAACGACTGGTTCTGAAGGGACAAGAAACGGAGAAGACAGTCCCAAAACATCTGGTAGTGGCAGAGAGTAAGGAAGCACTATTTTAAAAAGAAATTGTGGGCGCATGTCTAAGTAGTACAGAAACAAACGGAAAAACTGCCAGCAGTCAGAATTGGACCACTGTGGACAACAAACCAGAACACAACTGGACCATAACCCCAAGCTTAAACTGATACCTAAGAGTCTAAATTGAAGAAAAAAGCAATTAAAAATGTTTTTACACTTATTTGGTGTGTGTGTGTGTGTGTGTGTGTGTGTGTACATATGTACTCACACATGTGCCATGAGCATGTGTGGAGATCAGAGAATTATTTGCAGGAGTTGGTTTTCTCCAGCACATGGATTCCTGGGGTCAAACTCAGGTCATCAAGCTTGGCAAAAAAACACCCTTACCCACTGAGCCATCCTCCACCCAGAAACACAACATTTAACAAATGAATGCATGGGAAGGGAAGGGTTTCCAGTGTAGAATCCTAAGCAATCTCTATGGGTCTCCAGCCTCAAAGAGATGGAGCCCTCAGCTGTGGGCTGCGCACAGTGACTTCAACTCTCCATGAATGAAGCATAAAGGGGAACGCGAGCAGCTTTCTGGTGGAGGAGCCTGACAAGCACTCCTCAGTCTGTGTTAACAGCAAAGAAGAGGGAGTGGGAGGGGATCTGAACACACTCCATGAGAAAGGAGAAGGGATGACCACGGGGAAAGGAAGAGGTTCTGGTGGAAAAGAGTGGCTCCAAGCCAAATACACTGAGGTGTATGAAAATGCCACAGTAAAACCCATCGTTCTGTAGAAACAGAACCCATATTTTGTAGGCCACCTTCAAGCTTAAAAACATCTATAACAGTGAGCCATATTAATAGTGTGCACCCTCGGTAGCACACTTCAAAATATCTACTCTTCCCTTCCCCCCCACACACACTCTCAAAAACCCCGGAGTGGGATAGCTGGGTAGAACTGAAGTGAGAGAAGAGAATACTTAATAACAGGTGCATGAGGTCTTCTTTCTAAGAGCACATTTGTTTAAATACGTCTGCAATCAACAAATATTTTTTCAACAATTGGCCCAGGTTTATGGGCACTAAGGAGATTTTGCCTCCAAGCTGGGGTTCTTCTAAGACAAGCAGATGATGCTGGTTCGGATGATTCAGGACCAGCTGAGGGACAGTTGCAAGAGTAACTGCTGTGGGGCTGGAAACAAATTCTTAAAGCAGTGGCTCTCAACCTTCCTAATGCTGCAGCCCTTTAACGCAGCTCCTCGTGTTGTGGTGACCCCAGCCATACAATTATTTTATTGCTACTTCATAACTGTAATTGTGCTATGTTATGAATTGTAATGTAAATTTTTGTTATGTGACTTCCAGGGGTCACTATCATATAGGTGTTTATGGATTGAAGACGCTTCTGTTCTGATGAGGAATTGAAGTTGGAAAATTCTTTGCAACCAGGAAAAGGGGAAAGGTAAAAATGGGGGTGGAAACAGGCAGAGAGAAGACATCCTGGCCGGGATGCCCAGCTCCTAGAATTGCATAACAGCATCCTTCTGTCAGAGCCCAGAGCAAGGCGTTCTAGATTCTCCAAAGGCACTAGCTGGAGGAAAAGCCTGGATTCTCAGAGACGTGCTAAGTGGGCAGGACTGTACCGCACCCTCCCCCGCTGCTGGCGTCTGTGTATGGCTGGCTTCTTTAGGCTGGTGTGTTACAACACCGAGCAGTCTCCCTGTCCCTTCTACACAAACTCTAAAGAAGGTGTAATTGGGGGGCTCGTGACCCTTCTGTCCTTTCAATTTGCCTACGTGCAGATCTTAGCTCAGTTGCCAGCAGCAATAAAGAAGGAAATCACCGGAGCGCTTACTGCTGTGAGCAGTCCCCTAAGATGTCTGAGAAAGCAGATATGTTTAGGTAAACCAGAAGTGAGAATCCTCCAGGGGCGGCTCAGCTACCCGGTTTAATTGGGCTGCAGCTGCTTCCCCTCCTCCCCCCTCACTCCTTGTTCGACTGGCAGACAACAAGGATTTACCAGTTAATTGGCTGTTCCCACGATTGTCATTCACTTAGGGCCTCTTCCTCGTCTTTGTAACTACAAAATGTTTCTCTTAAAATAATTTGCGGATGCGTGGCTCCCCGGCACTCAGGCGGGACCCTCAGATCTTCAGGATTTGTCAAAGAGAGAGGCACTGTCTGTGCAGGGGATGGTGTGTGTTGTAGGACTTGGGGTGCCGGTGTGAGAAGTCAGCACGACCGGGGACCGGTGTCCTGGGTTATGTAAAGGTGTTGGACCTGGTTCAAGACTCAGAACCAGTCGGACAGGTTGGGGAAGTTTCTTTTTTATTCCTCACCACCCAGCTGAACAGAGGGAACTTTCAACTTCGGCAGGTGAATGGTTTACTTGGAAGTGGCGAGAAAGGTCGGCAAGCCGGGCCTCAGATTTCTCAGCTCTCTGTTATCTTTCCAATAGGCGCTAGACCCCCCAAACAGATGCAAGGCCACAGAATTAAGCAGGAGGCCGAGTGGGCCCGCCAGCTTTCAATGCATCTTTAGAGCTTCGCTGCCCATGGCTTTTTAAGCTGGCTGGCTTCTGACATTAAATGTGGTAGGAGCCCCTTGCCAACATCAATACATCACGTGTGTTTGTATGCTTGCCTGCCTCGAGCTGCGTTATGGTACTGGGTTTGGGTGGCTACTCCATCTTCTCTCTTGACTACTCAATGTCAAACTACTGCCCGGCTTTTTGCCAACCTAGAGCCTCCTGCCCTGCCCTGCCCAGTGGAAAGTTCCAGAGTAATTCAGAGAGTGAGCCTCTTTGGAGTATTTTGTGAGGTTTTTTTTTTTTTTTTTTTCTTTTTTTAAGTGGGAATTTTGCCATTCAGGAATTCTAATTGGTTCCTAGGAGATGAGATGATTCTTTTGGCTCCAGCAACCTCTGCAGCATTTCAGCAAGGCCATTCTCTGTTTACCAAATGAATACACTGGCCCAGGAGCCAAATGGAAATCAGTTCCAGGCCTCCCCAATAAAAAAAGAAAAGAAAAGAATGCTGTAAGTTATAAATCAAAAGGGAAGTCCGGGGGTTGAGTTTCAATCAGTCCCTTTTAACTGGCGAATCTGTGCTGATGGAAGGTGAGGCCAAGGGGATTAGAGTTACGTGTCTTGTTAATATGTCGTGTGTGCCTCCCCTCTCCCTCTACTGCTAGGCAAAGGGGGAGAAGGCACGTTCTAAAACCCCAGTGTCAGTACTGGAGAGGTGACTTGGTGGTTAAGAGTGCTTGCAATGGACCTGAATTTAGTTCTCAGCATCCTCACGGGGCAGCTCACAGCCAGCTGTAACTCTCCAGCACCTTCTTCTGACTTCCAAAGACTCCTACACATGCCCACATATGTACACACAGACACACATATGCATAATTAAAATAAATATACATCTCTGTTGTTGTATTTGTTGTTTGAGACAAAGACTTGGTACATAGCCTTGACTGGCCTGGAACTCCCTCTGTAGGCCAGGCTGGCCTCGAAGTCACAGAGATCCACCAGCCTCTGCCTCCTAGGTGCTGGGATTAAAGGTGTGTTCCACCACACCACCATACCTGGCTAAACATAAATCTTTAAAAAACAGAAGTAAATGAGTCCCAATGTGTGACAGGAGAGATGGCTCGGTAAGTAAAGGCACTTGCCACCAAGTCGGACAACCTGAGTTCTATGCCCTGGATTCATTTGGTGGAAGGAGAGAGCTAATTCCTGTATACTGTCCTCTGATCTCCTACCATGACATAGCATGCACACACCCACACACGTGTGCACCTACACACAAATAAATCAGTGTGACTAAGAAAAACGATCCCAGTGTCTAGGCAGTTCTCCATACCAATGACATCACTCTTGGAGGGGTGCAGGGGCCTTTTTGTTCCTCCACTTCCTCAGTTCATCCTAACACAATGCGTATGTCAGGAGCTCTCCGACTCTGCCGTGGAAAGAGCACATTAGCATTCCCAATCCCTCTTTCCACTCGTGAGTCTGTTAGTTTGCAAAGTCAGGGGCAATACTATGCCAAGATGATTGGAACTCAAAATTCTCCGCTGGAAGTGAGACACATCCTGGGGCCGGCTGCTTTCCCTCACACCTGGATCTTCTCGAGAGCCAGCCACCACCTAAGAAGATCTGTCTAATTGGGTCAGCATGTTGGTGAGTTCAGATTGCCTTACCCAGCTTAAGTAAATAAGAAGTGTTGGTTTACAGAGGAAAAATACAAGTTCCCTGGTGTGTCTGATAAGTGTGGGCCTATCAGCTAGTTTCAAGTGTGCAGTGGAATTTTTTTCTTAATGCATATTTAAGTCCCCTGGTGTGCAGTTTCCAGTTCCTCTGATGTTCAGTTAATTGGAAATGCACCTTAGTCAAGAAAACCTTAAAATAAAAATGGGTTCCCCCCCCCTCCTTGTCCAACTGGTGGAAATTTAAATACTTACCAAGCTAAGGAGACTGTTAACCAAAATGCGTATTTTGGGGTCTGGCCTGTACTTTAACCAGATATTGTTGGAGTTATTATGGGGAGGGAGAGAGAGGGAGAGCGAGAGAAGCTTTAACTCCTGAACTAAGAGCAATTAGTCGGGCATAAAGGAAGTTTAAAGGGGGTGCTAATTGCTTTTAAAAAGATAAATTGAATTGAAGCAGAGAAGCAGAAAATTACCTTTGTTGAGAATCATCTAGGTTGTTTAAGAAGGGGAGGGCTTGTTGAAATTGGAACAACTGACTGCACACAGCTGAGAGAATCTTACCCCCCCTTACCCACCCTCCCCCACCTCCCGCTCCACCAACCATAAATCCCAAGGAGGAAACTTTAAGCTTGCAATGTCACCCAGCTAAAGCCAGGTGGATTCCCCAGACCCTGGGAAGCCGCTCGCACATCTTAGATCTGTGCCAGCTTTTGTCCCGGTGTCTCTTGGCTAGGAGTCTCAATGTCACTTATAAATGTTATCTCCAAGGGTGTGTGGAGAAACTGTCTAGGCGAAGGTAATTGAAATTCAGTTTTAGCTTTAAATAAGCCTTGGGGCAGGGGTGCAGGAGTGCGCTCTTCTGTGAACTCCACAGACCTTGAAGATGTGCCTGGTACTCAGGAAAACGAGTCCAATGTGTGTGGAAGAGATAGTGTTTGTGGCTCTGGGAGTCCTGCTAAAGAGAGAGCAAAATGGAACAAAACCTGGCGTGTCACAGCACGGAGCAACATTCAGACCATGGTCGCTTGTCCCCAAGCATTTGAGCATGCTGCCATGGAGTGCGCTGCAAAAGGGATTCGTTCCTTCGTGGTGGGCAGGAAGCGAGAGAAAGGAAAAGGCCAGAGATGCTTGTCTAAGGAGGCGGCCTTGTAGGAAAGCTGCCCTTCCCTCCTCCAGAGAATCTTGTAAACTGAGGATACCTCTGACTTACTCAGTGCGTCAGCGGTTCTTGGTTTTCCTCTCAAATATCTGTGCACACCGGTGACAAAAATTTGGGAATGCTTACTTAGTAAACGCCACTGGCGACCGCTGAACTTCCCCTGCCTCGTCTCCCTGTCTCTATCAACGGCCATCACACCAGCACGCTTCTATCTGTTCCATCTCCTTCTCTCTTGGTGTTCACTCCCCTGACTGTGGCTTCCAATGCTCTAATCTAGGTCAACAGCTCGGAGTTGTCCTTGAGCCCTTGAGCGTCTCACTCACTCAAACGTCTGTCTGCTTGGCACCTTCCCTTGGGCATCTGACCCCTATCGTCTGAAAGAGAGCCTTGACTCCTTCCCTCTTTGCGGAAGTCCTCTGTGTTTGGTCCCTGGTCTCTGGGCCTCGGACGCACTTTTGGACGGAGCCTCATGGTGATCGGGACATGTGGTAATCTTCACCTCATGGTAGACAGGACTAGGAGAGGGGAAGGGGCCAGGGACTACATAGACCTTTCCAAAGTACACCCCTACCTCACTCCCACCCAGCAATCTGAAGTTTTCAGAAATTCCTAAAATCGCGCTTCTGGCTAGGGACCACCTGCCTGTGGGGACCATCTCAGATTCAAGCAGAGCATTCTCCATTAAATAAAATAGGACCATTTAGTTGATCCTAGTTCACAAAGCATCCTCTTTTCTCTAATCCCTCCACAGTTCTGTCAGTGTTATCTCCAAAACATCTCTCCTCTTTCTAAACCTCTCTCACTTATCTCCCTTTCCTCTGGCCACTCCGCCCCTGGGAGGACTGTCACAGCCTTGGGCTAATCTCCCTCTCTCACCCCTGCTCCCCGGGATGGATTCTCCTCACGGAGGCCAGCGTGAGCATTACAGAGAGTAAATCAGCTCATGCTAATCACCTGATTAAAAGCCTGCCGTGTTGGGCGAGGACCACGTGGGCATCTTCCTGTAAAACACCACAGTAGTGGACTGACGGAGGAAAAGTGTTTACGGTACAGGCTTTTCCAGCGGACACCAAGAGCATTCAGTACAACCCAGACCCTTGTTCATGGCGGACACCAGAAACAGGAGAGTATTTCCTTACCCTGGTAAAAGTGAGCAAATGCATTATTTTTTCGTTTATTGTTTTGTGTGTGTGTGTGTGTGTGTGTCTGTCTGTCTGTCTGTCTGTCTGAGTTATGCAAATGTACCGTGTGTGTATGAGTGCCCTCAGAGGCCAGAAGAGGGCGCAAGCTAAGGCAGGAGGATGGCAACTTTGAGGTTAGCATGAGCTACACACTGAATCAATAAAATAAAGGACTGAGATATAAGAGCCCAAGGGTGGAGAATAACTCAGGTGGAGGTACTTTTAATTCCATCAGTAAAGTTTTGTTGTTATTCTTAGCTCTAGGTTCACTGCATTACCTAGACCTGTTGGGGATTAGGCTTCCTGAAGTATTTCATCATTATTTGTTTTTGTTTTTTTTATTGAGCATTAGAAGGCTTGGGAACTGTTGCCAACAGGGCCCAGGATGGGAAAGCTGAGCCTGGACAGCAACAGAAGACTGGAGAGAACAGGAGAAAGACCAGAAGAGATAGGAACTGGGGAATCCTTGGGCTTTTAGGCGGAGCGAGGTGGGATAGGAAAAAGGCAGGGGAAGGCACCATTAGTGCCTCTCCCTGCGCTGCAGGAGTGACTGATGGACGAAGCTTATGCAGAGATCTGGGAAGTGAGCTGGCTCTGGGGTGGGGGCTGGGGACCCTCTTTTAAGGCACAGAAAAGATAGAGGAAAGGACCTGAGGAGATGGCTCAGTGGGTAAGAGCACTCGCTGTGCCAGCATGGGGACCTGAGTTCAAATCCCCAGGACTAACACAAGAGCCAGACACGGTCTCTCGTGCCTGTAATCCCAGCATGCAGGTGGAGACAGGTAGATCATGGGATCTCACTGGCTACCCAGGCTAACTGAAGTTTCAGTTCTGACCTCTGTTTGTAGGTACGTGAACATTTAATGTGCTCATTCTCTCTCTCTCTCTGTCTCCCTCCCTCTGTCTCTCTCTCTCTCTCTATCTCTCTCTCTCTCTCACACACACACACACCATTTATATACATGAAAATGTGTTCAAGTGGAAAAAAACGAAAAGTGTACAATGTCTATTGCAATCTGTAGCACTCAGACTTAGCTCTTGAAGACTGCCCCCTTTCTGATCAGGGTTCACCAGGGACTGAACCCCAAGATGAAGACAAAATTGCCTTCTGCAGCGTCTTGGTGCTTAGGGCTGCCCACGCTCCTGGACTCCACGCTAGGATCCCTTGAAACTGCTGTCTCTCAAGCAGATGCCCGCTCTGGCCAACCGCACAGATGGCTTTGAGCTCATCAACAGAGTGTGGCCTACAAATCTGCTGGTCAGCAGCTCCTCCCCTGCCTGAACAAGCCAGATTTTAAACTGATCTGGATTTCCACAGGAGGTTGAGACAGGGTGAAGCCCTCCTACCCCGACCCAGCTTCCCCCATCACTAACATATTACATCAATGTATGTGTCACAATTGGTGAACTATAATCGATACATCATTACTAATGGATACCCATACATTTAGGTAACACATCTCCTTTTCAGCCTTCCTTGCTTTTGACCTTAACAGTTCAGAGGAAGGTTTGCTGGTCCGGCATTTTGTAGAACACTCCTCAGCTGGGATTTGTCTGATGTCCGCTCCCTTCTATTTTTAAGAAGTGGAAACTGGCTCTCTTGCCCCAACAGCTGGAACAGCCCTTGCTAAATCTGAGGCAATGCAAGAAGAGCCTGCAGGTATCTCTGTGGAGTGTTGTTGGGCCTGAGAAGCCCAGAGCAGAACAATCCTTCATTGATAGACCAGGAAGCCACTTCTGACCTTCACACCCCCCTTTCTGAGGAGATCTTCTGCAATGCACACCAGAGTGAGTTGCGGCAGCTCCTTCCCAGGTGAATTTCCTGCTCCACAGGGTCCACACGCAGACAGTCTTTCCTATTGTTCTGCGCTCACCCACCCTCTGCCGCTGCCGCATGTTTCAAGTTCAGGATTGCTGAACAAATGAAGCTGAGTTCTGAATTTCTTGAGTTAGTCCATCAGGGCCTCTCCTGAGAAGTTAGCTGGAAGATATACATTCAGAGTCTGGGCGAGCCCTGCAGGGAGCCCCGACCTTTCCTTGAATGAGGGGTGTTGTGGAACAGAATATTTGCTTAACTAAGCAAAGATGTGTTACATTTGTTTGTGTTGCAGAATAATTGTTTAACTATGTAAAGATGCCTTGCTGTTTAACCTTGCCTGCCTAAGGCACCTGATTAGGCAAATAAAACGCTGAGCAGTCAATAGGAGCATAGGAGGGATAGGTGGGGCTAGTGGGTGGAGAGAAAAGTCAGTCAGCAGGGGGAGGTCAGACAGACAGACAGACACAGAGGAAGCAGGAAAACAGGATGGACAGTGTGAAGACGAGGTAAATGAGTGTTGTGGATCACACATGGGGTAATTTAAATTTTAAAAAAAGCTAGCTAGAAACAAGGTTAAGCTAAGGCCTAGCGTTCATAATTAATAAAAAGTCTCTGTGTCATGATTTGGGAGCTGGCAGTCCAAAAATTCCTGCTATGAGGAGGGGCAAGGAGAGACACCCACAATTCTCGGGTTGGTTGAATCCCAGGTTCTTGGTTCATCTTGGCCTATGGCGACCATTTCAGCCTATGGTATTCTCCTGCTAGTACGGTCTCTGTGGTGGCAGGTTTAGTCAACTTGACATAAGTCCTTTATGAAGACGGAACCTCAATTGAGACAATTCCCCCACCAGATTGGCCTGTGGACAAGTCTGCGGTACATTTTCTTGACTGATGATTGATGTGAGAAAATTCAACTCTCTATGGCCATTGCCACCCCTAGGCTGGTGGTCCTGTGTTCTGTAAGAAGGCAGGCTAAGCAAGTCATGAGGAGCAAGCCAGTTACTCCATGACCTCTGCATCAGCTCCTGCCTCCAGGTTTCTGCCCTGTCTGAGTTCCTGTCCTGACTTCCTTTGATGATGATATGGAAGAGTAAGCCAAATAAATCTCTCCCCTGCCTCCAAGGTATTTTTGTTGTTGTTGTTGTTTTGTTTTGTCATGGTGTTTTATTATAGCAATAGCACCTGTAACCTCAATGCTGTGGAAAACAAAGAGAGAATGGCTAGGCCTTGCTAGCCCAAACAGCAAGCTCTAAGTTCAGTGAGAGATCATGTCTCAAGGGTCTCCTTTTTCTGCCCCCACTTAAGGGTTAGCAGTTAAGGAAATAAATATAAAAAAGTTAGGCACGGTGCCATATACTTATAAACCTAGCACTGAGAAGGCAGCCTTTGTCTCCCAGTCCCCCAATCCCCAGCTGCCACTTCCTACCTGTAGACATCAGGGCCAAATGTGTATGTCTCTCTCTAGGGCTTCCCTACAGAAAATCCTCCACAAATAGCTGTCTGCTGCCCACTAAGATGAATTCCCAGGCAGGACTCTGGCTACACTCCCATTGGTTACTATAGTGGCACAAACCCCTGCTCCAGCCTCTATCCCCATGAATGCAGAGCCTTGCACACGCTAGGCAAGCACTCCACACTGTGCCTCACTCCCAGTCTCTGCTTGTTATTATTTCATTTGAACAAATAGGTAAAAAGAAGGAACGTTTGCCACAGATGTCAGTGGAGAAGGGTGAGCCTGAAGGGTCCAGGGAGCAAGGTGAAGACAAAAACCAAGTCTGAAGCCGGAGCTGCTGTCTAGAGAGGCAAACGGGACGGGGCGGGCAGGATTGCCTCTGGGCTGCGGAACAGGTTGCGGCTGCTCCCTCAACTTTTATTGCCCTGGCAGTGCGTGGGCTGTGGGAGCCGGGCTCCTGTCCCCAGGGCACCTTAAAGGAACTTCAGTACCTCAACCCCAAGTTCAAAGGTGGGAAAACACAAGGTGTGTCTGAGGTGTGGGAAAAGGAACAGAGTCGGGGGAGGAGGGGGAAGATTGCGGCCCAGAGGCGTGTAGGAAAGAACAGACCCGGAAGGAGGGCAGGGGGAGGCGGGGATAGTTTATCTGCGGTAAAGCCAGACCACCAGAGGAAGGGTGGGCTTCAGCCCCGCACCCCTATAATCACACGCAAATTTACAAAGAAGACCACAGCTCCTGTCAGTTTCGAAAATGCCACGGCCACGTGCAGCAAGTAGACAGACAGGGTGCTATCATGAAACAGCTTGTGAGCAGGTTTCGGGGAACACTGCGCTGGCAACGGTGTGCGTGCTAGAAGGGGGCCTCACTAGTTTCGCTGGTGGAAAACATGTTCCATGGCAAGATAATGTGTAAATATTTGAAATCTGACAATGTGGGTGTTTAATAAGATTGTCTGCCTCTCTGTAGAGGAGGAGTTAGGAATGTTTACTTCTAGTAGAGGTGGGCCCTCCGTTACACAGAAGCCCAAGAGTTCACAGGAAAAGTGCCCGCTGGCGGCATGGCCTCCTTTGCTGTCGGCCCCACAGCTGGCTTTCACAGCTGGCTTTGACTCTGCCCGAGGCTTCCAGTCCTGCTTCTCCTCTTGTTCCAGGTTGGCTGAGTGCTGGGTCATCGATTTACTCATTCCACAGATATTTTCTTGAATGCTGACTACCGTGCCAGGGCGTGAGTCAGTCCTAGCCTTGACCTCAAATAAACTGCACAGTGCAAGGGACGGAGATGGGGAGTCAGGCAAAGGCCGCACGTGGCTGAGAGCATCAGCGTGGGGGTAGGAGGTCACCCGTCACAGCACTCGGCACCAGTGGAGGGGACGCAACCGAAGTGAGCCCATGTCTCTCTGAGCCCAGAAGCCTCCTGGACTCTCTCGGACTCTTCCCAGCCGTGGAGATGAGCCTCACATCAAGCCTCTGCAGGGTTGAGGACCAACCACTATTGGCTTAGAGCATCTTTTTCCTTTTCATTCTAGGCTCTAGGACAGGTCGCAGAGGGCAGGGAGTTAGCCTAAAGAAACAGGACAGTTGAGTTTGCTTTTAAAGAGGTTCCATGGTTAAGAGCACTTGTTCTTGCACAGGACCCAGGTTTGGATCGCGGCACCCACAGAGTGGTTCACCACCATCTGTAACTCCAGTTCCTAGGGATCTAACATGCTCTTCTGACCTCTAAGGCACTAGGCTCACATGTGGCGCACAGACAGACATGCAGGCAAAACACCCACACACATAAAGTTTAAAAAATATAAAAACAGAAAGAATGACATCTGTCCCGTTTGCCAGGAATGTTCCCCTGAACCAGCCACCTGGCAGATACCTCTTTGGATCCCATTTTGGCTAAATCTGTGCCTAGATCTCCAGGGAAGAACCCCTGGAGAGGAGGCCTCATTCCCCATTGCTGTTACAATGGCAACGCAAGGCTGGGTGCCCCATCCTTTGTGTCTGAACTTAATGTCCTGCCCTCACGCCTTGGCTGCCGAAAAGGTACATGGGTCAGAACTGCCTTGATAGTTAGGGATAAATAAGAGGAATGGGCATCAGAGAGAAGCTGAGTGTAGTGACTCACGCTTCTAATGCTAGTACTCAGGAGGCTGAGGCAGGAGGATTGTGAGTTCAAGATCAGCGTGGGTTATATAGTGAGTTCCAGGCTTATTTCACACACAAAAATAAAAAAAAGTATGGAAATAGGTGGTGGGTGGTGGTGTGTGGGTCGGGGCTCATCTGGTTGTAAAGTCTGGAAAATCCAAAAAACTTCCAGGCTAGGGGGTAGCGTGGAAAGTATCCAGATTGGCATACGGGGTTTTGGCCATAGACTGTCCTTGGATTCAGTTCGGCTACTTGGACGAGGCCCACTCCCATTACAGAGAGAAAACTGCTTTAAGCCAAGTCCACTGATTTAAATTCTAATCCCGCCCCAAATACACCCTCCCAGAAATATCCGAATAAAAATCACACAGCTGCCTATTGTGACCTAAGCGAGATGACACTCACAACTGCCTATTCCAGGCCTGGCCTCTGGTTCTGTAGCTTTCCCCTTCCTTGAGAGAGGCTGGGGCTGGGGTGCGGATGAGCACTGCACTAACTAGGAATGAAGGTGTAGCCCCTCCTCCCTACATCCCCCCCACCTAAGAGAGCGGCCCACTCCTTTCTTTCCCCTTGCTTCTTACTCTATGTTTTAAGTGGATTTAGTAGAGCGCATCACTGAAGCAGCTCAGTTTGATCTGGAAGCTTTCTTCTCCTGTGACTTCTGGGCTGGCTTACCAGGTAGCATACCAGATGAAACCATTTACAAGATAATTTGCCACACTCCATCGCCCAAAGATCTGGCAATGGCTTCATGGTGACACTCTTCTGTGTCTCAGATGTTGCCTTCTTTCTGTTGGCAGGTCCGGGGAAATGAAGCCATGAAACTTAAATAACACAATGCATGCTGGTCCTATGGGTTTTCCTCATATATTAACGTTCGACTGTGTTCTATAAATATTGGTGTTTGGGGGAGATCAGGTATAAAAGATGCTATGGTATTACCTCTCTTCTGAGTGGTGGGTTACCAGAGCAGGTGTCTGCAGATCCATCTCCATCCCACGTTCTCCTGTGAGAACCCAACCTCAGCCTGTCACCCAGGTCCAACAAGGTTGGGGAGGGAGGCTTTGCTCTCCTGAGGTTTACAGGATGGGTTCTAGAGGGAAGGGGCACAGTCAGAATCCTTAAAAAGAGGAACTCAGGGCTGGAGCAGCCGTTCAGCTGATAAGAGAACGTCCTGCTGTTCCCGAGATCAGTTTCCAGCACCCATGTTAGAGGCTCACAAATGCCTGCAACTCCCACACCAGGCAGCCTGAAACCCTCTTTTCTGGCCTCCACGAGCATACACACAGAGAGACACACAAATACGGATGATTTAAAAATGAAACAAATCTTAAAAACAAAATCAGGGACTTTTTAAAAATTCCCCATCACCTACGTCCTGTCTGGAGCACTGCAGATATTGGGGAGCACTATTAGCTGACTAGAAGAGTTGGGGAGCATCTACTGAGAGGCCCCATGAAAGATTATTTCATCCCCCATTTGAAAATATGAACAAAGCTCCCTAGAAACTGTTATGCATAGAAACAATACCATCAGTACGGCTGCAGTGCACAGAAAGAGTTACATTGGCTTTTTCCAATTGATCCAGCAGAATTACTGGCACATAGGACTTTCCTTTTCTCTGGGAAATATGCTAATGATCTTAAAGAATACACGCACGCGCACACACACACACACACACATATATATAAATCTTTATAAATCGAGACCCTCTTGTCCATGTCACCCCCATTGCCACCTGAGTCCTGGTCTCCTACTGGTGAGTGACAGGAAAGGGTTCTGTTCCCTCCATCCTCCCATGGTGCACACACCATCTCTCCTGCAGCAGGCTCCAATGCTGTGACACCCCAGGGCAGAAACTGTTCCTGTTTTCACACTGCTCAGTGTGCACTCTCAGCCCCCAATTAATTGTGGATGCAAGAGATGGAGCGATCATCTCACTGCTTCTTGGAGACACATTTTTCAGCTCACACGTTCTTCCGAGGGTGTGGGAGAGCCTGCTGTGAAGGCTGTGATGGAGAAGAGCGTGTGTAGCCATGTTCATAACCACTCTAACACACACACACACACACACACACACACACACACACACACACACACACAGAAGCGGGCCGGCCAAGAGTGGCTTTCTACCTCCCTCAAGTTACCCTGCCTAACATTCCCCTGGTCTCCTCGGGAGAGGGGCTCCCGCCCTTCAGAGTGAGTGCTGTCGATGCGGAAGACACTCAGTTATTACAGCGGCTCCATGAATAAACATGCAAAACATTAGCTGCCAGGGTTCCGATAGCAACGGTCCCTGCATTCTCTTTTTCCCTTTTAATCCATTATGCAAACCTTTTCAAGAGTAGCCTAGGAAACAAATTCTGGAGAGTATTTTTTTTTTTCAGCCTTGTGTATTAGAGAAAGATCAGCAATTTTCAGGCTAGGGACAACTCGAGTTTTCATAACGGGATGGGAGGGGAAGAGACTAGCCGATGCTAGCCCACGTACGACACTGAGGGCCCCTACAACCGACAATGGCAGTGCTGAGGGTAAAATTCTCTAAATTAAGTGGGTATTTGGTCTGTCGCTATTATGCCATCATCTGGAGAGGCAAACAGCCAGCAACTGTTAGCATGAATCATGTGTGCCGACTGAAATACCTGCTGGGGCAAAGGGCCCTTCTGACGGCTGCCTTCTGATACAGGTTCTCATCCCGTGACTTAAGCATGTTTGACTTTTCCCTAAAGTGTGGTCTCTCACTGTTAACTATTGTTTCTATTCACAGATGAATCCAGATTTTATGGCTCTAGGCGAGTAATTAGCGGAGGAGCAGAAGATGCCTCATGGTGTGTTAGATGAAGCGGTTGGCTCCCTTGCCAACCGATTGCAGCAGATTGTGTTTTCCGCAAATGGCTCCATCAGCATCTCCCACCCTACCTAATGCTCTTCCTACCTCGTAAGTCTGACATTGCTCCCCTGTAGAAGCAGGCCCTGTCTTCCTGGCAGTGGGGTCCGAGAACGTTGGCGACAACAGTCATACCACGAGACAACAGCTACGTCTCGAAAGGAATGTAGCTTCCTCGGGTTCTTGGGGATCCTAGCCAAGTAGGGAGGATGCACAGCCAGCCACATGTGTAGGTGCTCTGGCCAGCAGCCCCATCAAAGGTGTTCTGACAGCCAGCATTAATCAGCAGACATGTGAGTGAGAAAGCCAGGTGGCTCCTTCCCTCTACCGTTGAGTTACTCATTGTCTCTGAGTCTTTCCAGGCCTTGCAGAGAGCTAGGCTGTCCAAGGACCAACAGGATATATGCATGGATATATATTCTCCCTCAAGTATACATAAAATGTATTTTATGATAAACCTTCTTTATAGTGTGGATTTTCAGAAAAAGATGCTAAGTACTCGATAATACAAACTCTACATTTTCCAATGTCATAGATCTACCAAAAGGGCACGTCATAAATAGAAAGGGTCCTTCTAGACTTCTATCCTGTACCTAATGCAGACATCACTAATGGATCCCAGAACTCATTCCAGAGGAACAGAAATCTGGTCTTAAAAATGAGTCTCGAGAAAGCTCTCAACATATCAACAAACAGGTGATTGGGACTGATAGACAGTTTGAAATCTCTCTGCCGTGCCCAGAATTCTTTGTGAACACTGACTGGATCTGGCTTCTGTAGGTTTCTCCCTAGACAGAAGGATTTAACTATTACTTAATCAGGTGCATGCACCAAATGTGTGTTTCAAGTGCTGTTTACAAAATTTATTTTATCAATTTAGCAGAAAGCCAGTGTCCTCTTATCAAGGCTTTTGAGAATTTAACCATATGGTAATAGCAATCTGGTGATGCTAAGAGCCACTGTTATATAAAAACTATTATTAAAAGGCAATCTCAAAATCCCTGGCATGTCAGAAAAATATTTAACCCCTTTAAAATTTTGGAAAAGTCTCCAAAACAGCCGAACAGATGCACACAGTGAGATGGGGCCTCAAGTCCAGTCAGGGAGGGAGGGGTTTGTCAAAGCTGTGCCGTAGCTCCAGAGCGGAACCTTTGACTTTATCCTGACGAGGCCCAAGTGTGGGGAAAAGGGTCGTGAGCATGTGGGTGACTTGGATGCTTGTGCAGCTCAGATTATTACCTGACAGAGAGCACGGTGTGAATCTGCCCTCTCTTTTTCAATTTTCTGTTTGCGAATTTGATGTCTTCAACCTCAAACTGACAGCTAAATCTCAATCTCTCCCCCCTCCCACCAGGGATGCTGGGAGGCCTGGAGTTGTTTATTTTGAAAAGGAATGTAATAATGGTTATTTGAAGAAAATGGGCTGAGGTGATTGAATTCCCGGGCAGGCAGGCAGGCAGGCCGGCCACATGACTTGACAGAGGCACTGTTTAAGCCAAGATTTCAAAGATTCTGGTGACAACTCCATCGCCGTACTCTTTCCGTGGTAGCTGCTTTTGACTTTGGAATCAAGTCACCTGTATAAGGGAGATGAGGCGGAGAGGGAGAGTCATGTCCTGAAATTCTCAAACTGGCCTTTGACATTCTTTAATCAAGTCAATAACCCTAAGAATATTTTTAACTAAAAGTGTCTTCTGCACCTCTCTGCCTGCCCTCCTGTGTCTCCTTCTCCCTGTCAAATTTCCTTCCGCACCCATTGGCCCTTTCTCCTACAAACCAACAAATCCCATCTCAGTTTACAAACCTGGGTGCCATTTTCCTCCCCAGTCCCTTCCAGGCTGTTCTGTTCTAGAAAAACTGCATGACTCCTTCATTAGCTGACAAACTAATGAGAGATCTTTTTCCTGCTAACAGTTAATGCTCTAAAGGAGGAAAGATAATGCCTGAGGATCAAATAAGCCCCAAGAAGACATATTTACAGTGCTGGAGAGAGCTCGGGAGTTACGAGCATGTACTGCCCTTGCAGAGGACCCAGGCTCAGTTCCCAGCATCCACATGGCAGCTTAAAGTGGTCTCTGGCTCTAGTTCTAGGGAGTCCAGCACCCACTCCTGGCCTCCAAGGACACCAAGTTTACACAGAGTGCACATACGTAAGTGCAGGCAAAAGACACACACATAATAAAAATGAAGAAGTCTTTAATTTAAAAAGCCAATGGATCTAGGTGTTTTAGTCATATAATATAATATAAACATTTTAAATTCCAGGGGCTAAGAAAGCTAACTTAGTAAGCAAAATGCTAGTCCATCAGGTATGAGGTCATGAATCAGCTCCCCACCCACCTAAGAAGCCTTGACTCCCATAACTCTTAGCTGATGTTGTCTAGTTTGACCTCAAAAGAGTTAAGACAATCTTTCTTGGCAGTCATGAGGAACAAGAGCATTTTGCCCCTGGCTCCTGGTAGCTAGCATGGCATACATATATGAGGTATATGAACACATATAAATGAGGATAGCATATTCCTGAGTTCTCAGCAAGCAACTTCGTTTGGAAAACTGAGGGATGCTCGCTCACTTCTAAATGTGCATGGAAATTTTTCTTAGGTGCCTTATATAATTCCTTGCCTCCTTAAGCTGGAGGTTCTAAACATAATTTAGCCTTTAGCCTGTCCTTCTCTACTCAAGGCTCAGCAATGTGAACATTAGCTACAGTTAACGAGCCTGTAAGACAGCAATGCCCTCGAGGGCTGTTGCAGTGCAGAGGGCTGTTTTTAACCTACATTGGGAGTGCTCCCAGGCTACTGTGCTATTTGAGTCCATGTGTCTGCTTTTCATAGATTTTTCTGCCATGCTGTCAGCCTCTTGGTTGCTGCCTCAATGCTATTAGTATCTGTCTGCACTAGCCTTTTTTCTCATCTTAGATTAGCTACTTAGAAGGTATGAAGGCGCACCTAATACGTAGGTGCGTTTTGTCAGAACAATAAGTAAATAAATATTCATTTTATGGCCGCGGGGTTCTTAGAAGTAGGGAACGTGAATTTTAGTGAACAGAATTTATAACATTTCTTTTAAATTTCTAATTCTCTGGGCTGATAATGGATGAGGCTTTTAACTAATTAATGTTCTGGAAACATCCATTGATATCTGCCCATTCACAGTTCCCTCCAAAGGGAGTTGTCTGACTAATACACCTTTCGCTTCTTGGGTGGGTATGTTTTGTTGGATTAAACCACAGTTGCCTCCATCACACATGCTACATGTGATTGGCTAAATGAAGCCCCTGGTGCAAGGGCAACCGTACCACAGACTGACTGTAGTAGGGAGCTGCCGGCTGTGTTCCTGCTGCCCCAGCTCCTGGTCGCCTGCTAGCTTATGCCCCGAAATAACAACACACAAATTGTATTCTTTTAAACATTGCTTGGCCCATTATATCTAGCCTCTTCTCGGCTAACTCTCGCACCTAGACTAGCCCATTTCTAATAATGTGTGTAGCACCCCAAGGTGCGCTTACCGGGAAGATTCTAGCCTACGTCCATCCTGGGTCGGAGTTCATTGCATCTGCCTCAGAGAGCAGAGCTATCGCATCTGCCTGGGAGAGGGGAGCATGGCATCTCTGAGCTCACTTCCTCTTCCTCCCAGCATTCTGTTCTGTTTACTCCACCCACCTATGTTCTAACCAATAAAATGGGCCAAGGCAGTTTCTTTATTTTTTAGCCAATGACCTTCCTCCATCAACTGACCAACCACCCTGTAGAAAGATAAACTAGACTAGACTAGGGGATGTAAATCCAGAAACAAGACCAAGGGATTAGTATGGCATTTGAAATTGCACATTAGGAGTAAAATTGTGTCCCCTGAGGTCAATATGTCACAGGCCATATGAAGTTATGAAGCTGCAAAAACTCTAAGCAGCCAGGGGAGGAAGGGAAAAGCAATGAAAGCAAGCACCGCCGAGCAGAGGCAGGGAGGGAGTGTGTTTACGACCAACACGGTTGGGCCAGGAGAGTTTCTATATTCCATCCAAAACAAAACAACTATAAAAACTAACTTTATATTTCCTGGATCCTGTGTGAGCAAAAAGACACACTGTAACAAGAGAGTCCTAACTGGAAGACACTTAAATCAGCATTAGCATAAAAGACCAGCTTATAGAGAAAAGACTGCAGCTCATAGCTATGCCAGACACTGGCCAGCAGCCTGTTGTAGCTGGATAATCGATCCATCAACACAGAAGCAAAGATTAAGAATCTACATGATGAAAATGTAAAAACAACCCAAAGAAAGCCCTTGAGTCCTGTGAAGGCTCTTTTTAAATTAAGCAGTTACAATTTGTAGACAACACTCCATGTGTGTGTGCACGTGTGTGTATTGTGTTTGGATGTGTGTGTATGTGTGTGTGTGTGATGTGTATATGTATGTGTGGTGTGTGTGGTGTATATGTTTGTGTGTATGGTGTGTGTGGTGTGTGTGTGTATGTGTGTGTGTGTGGTGTGTGTGTATGTGGTGTGTGGTGTGTGTATGTGCGGGGTGTATGTGTGTGGTGTGTATGTATGTGTATGTGTGTGTACATGTGATCTCATGGAGAGGGGAGGTATGTGACTATTCCCATGAGGTCCTACTGCAGCCTGTGTAGAGGCTAGACAGGTGCTCCCACAGGAATCAAACAGGGAAGAAAACAGATCTGAGAAAAGCAATGACCAGACAAGAGGCCAAGACTCATTCCTTAGCCACTGTTGCTGTATGGAGGAAGTGGCCCGGAGGATGCTTTTCGACCTTCCCAGAGACTAGGGACACCCACTGGAGGTCTTTAGAACATGGCCCCACACTATCAGAAGCCTTAAATTCTTAAAGGGAAGGAGAAGCAAAGAGCAGAGATGAAGGGAGACCATTTAAGAGAGTGCAACTGAGATTGTGATAATGATCTGAGCAGTTAATTAAAGGTCTCAAGGTCTTCCCCAGAAAGTCTTTTTTGCACGGGGAGTATTTAAAGGCAGGATCTCACTATGCAACCCTGACTGGCCTCAAATGCAGCGGTCCTCCTGCCTCCGTCTCTCAAAGTCTGGGACTATAGGAAGGCACCAACATAACTGACTCACCTCCCCTCTTATAACAAAACAGATATCACTAACAAAACCTCAAAAGAAAAGAAAAAAGATTGAGGTAATGCACAGGACACAAACAAGAGCTTTCACGAGTCGATAATTTAAAAGTCAACAATTCTCCAGCAAGAGGCTAGAACCTGATTCGCGCTGCTCACTGTATGTTCCCCAGCCCCACCCCGGGACAGCGGAGTTTGGAACTTAACATGGACCTGTGTGGAAACAGAGTGGAGAGGACAGCAGTGTACTCCACCTGCCTGCCTGCTCCAGGGACTCTGCGGGGTCTGCTTGCAGGGAGGCTGCTAAACATTCTAGGTTAGGCAGGGATGAGGCCAAGAAATGAAGAGACTCAGGAACCCCTGGCATGGTCCTGGGTAGCAGGCGACACATGCTAAAGAGAGTTGGGGTAGCAATGGGCCCTTCCCCAGAGACACAAGGCACTATCCTCAGTACTGGGCTTTCAGTACAGGGCACCCAACCCCGCTGGCCAAGCCACTGACTTGAAGCCCAAACAGCTCACTTTCCTGGGGACTTCTCTTATTTCATGAAAATTCATAGCTGTTCATTCTGAGATTGATTGATTGGTTGGTTGATTGACTGATTGAGAGGGGGACATCTCCCTTTGTTGTCCAGACTGGTCTCATACTCCTAAGTTTAAATTATCCTCCTGCCTCAGCCACCCAAATGCCAGTACTACAGGCATACACCACCACTTCTAGCTGTTTCTTCTTCTTCTTCCTACTCCTCCTTCCTTCTTCCTCCTTACTCTTCCTTCTCCTTCTTCTTCTGAAGTATTTCCATCACATCTTAAAGAGAAAACAGGATGCAGCGGCTCAGAAGAGCACTTGAAAAAGCCAGGCCTGCAGTGCAGTTCCTAACGCCAGCACGGTGGGGTGGGGCGGAGACAGGTGGCTCCTGGGAGCTCGCTGCTCAGTGGGCCTCTCTGAAGTGGCAGGCTTCCGATTCAGTGAGAGAGCCTGTCCAAGGGCAGAAAGGCAAGAGTGAAAGAAGACACCAAAGTCCTCCTTTGACTTTGGCGTGTGCTCGGGCACACGTACCCGCACACTCATGTGTACGGATCACACACACGAGTTAGATTCTGTCGGACTTCAACAGCTGTCAGTTTACATCCCATCCCCTTTGCCTGGAACCCGCCCAGCTCTCCTGATCCCACAGGCATGCCCACTGTTTGAATTTCAGTGTGGCTCTCCGAGGACTCCCTTTGCAAAATTATAACCTTGATCGTGTCGGTCACTGCCCAGAAAACCGCGCAGGCGCCTCAGACATCTCGTCCCCGTTCGCATTCCCCAGATGCCTGGGAAAGAGTGTTTCCAAAATTCCTTCCCTGAAGGAGATATGAACAGCGTGTACCCCCTCCTCTTAAGGGCATAGTATCATTCCCCTCTCAGACTTCCTGGGGGAGCCAATGGGCTTGCTTATTGGGCTTATTTACAGGAGCATGGATGACCCGAAGCAGTGGCACCCGAAAGCCTTCACCTGGCATGGATGACGGCTTCCTCGCCCCTGTGTCCGAGGAATTAACCTCCTTCCTAGAGACGCCCAAGGTCAGCTGCAATTAGGGAAGAATTGCAAGCAAATAGTACTCCAGTTAGGGGCAATAACCATGCCTTCCTTTTAAGAGAAAAGACCACCAGTTCACAGGCTGGATGCTGATGGATCACAGCGATAGGCACAGCCAATACAAGGACGGTGGTGGACGTTTGGCTGTGAGGTTAGCACATTATAAGAGCCTTTAAAAAGGTTTATTTGTTTAACCTTAGCCGATCAAATTCTCGTGGCTATTGTTTAGCATCTCTTTCTGTTATCTTTTCATTTAAAAACCTCTCTTTCAAATCTTCCTTCTTTTCCATGATGTTTCTTTTCTGTATCAGAAACTAGATTGCCCTATGAAATCCCCCAGTCTCAACTATACTTTTAGCCAAGCTTACTTCACCATGTTACTCTGTCCCTCCCACTCTCTTCACGGTAATGAGATCGGAAGCCTCCATCAGGTTCAAGTAAACACGGTCTACTTTTGATGGTGGGGTTGGAAGTACCTAAGGTGTGGCTGAGTCTTCCACAATGTTAGAAGCCACTGTGCTGGTTGCCTGGTGATTCTTCAATAGGAGCTGCAGAGCATGATGTCATTCATCTCTCTCCTCAGCCATGCGTTCGTTATACAGCTTCTCCAAAGGGGACCTTATTTCATTAGCTATCTGGTGACACTGAGGTCTGGCTCATTGTCCTGCTTGACCAGTACCACTCCTGCTGGCTGAGGCTCAGGGAAGTCATCTGAGCTCCTTCCCCACGTCCCCAATGGCAAACTCTCCCATTTCCCCCCTCAGCAGCACTGAGAAGGTTAAAGGCGACCCTGCACAGCCAGTTGCAGGCATGCAAGCATGCCCTGGACTGAACGGCCATCCTTATTTCCACATATTTCCTAAGCGGCATCCAGAGTGCATACCACAAGGCTCCCAAACAGGGCTTGGCTGTCTGTCACTTGTCAGGACTACAGGCTCACTGCAGCTATTGGCGGAGGGGTTTCCAAGGAGAGCTCTCACACTGCACAGCACTCTTTCTCATGCCTTTGACAAGGTACCCACAATCTTCTCAGCACAGAAGACACATGGGAATCCAAGCAAGGCAACGTTGTGGTCATCTGTAAACAAGACAGTTCCCAAAGGGCACTAGAGGAAGAAGAAATCCCATATGTAGTCCCAAATGCCCTTTCTCCGGCATACAAGGTGGTGCAAACCCGTAATCTCAGCAGTCAGAAGGCTGAGGCAAGAGGGCTAGCCTGGCCTACACAGTAAGTCCAAGACCAGCATGAAAGACTCTATCTAAGAATACACAAAATGGGATGGGCACTTGCCTAGACGGTACAAGCTCTGGGCTTGATTACCAGCTCCATAAATACACACACATGCAGACAGACAGACACACACACACACCCTAACCACGGGCAAAAATGTCCCCTTTCTGTAAACTCTTACCAAGAATCTGCTTGCTTTACTCATTCCCTGGTTTTGGTGAGCCTATAAATTAATTTAACCCTATTGTCAGAATACTTGGTTGCTCATTTATAACCATAAGAATTATAGAAGACTTTAAAAAAAAAACCACTTGCAGATTTAGGGCCTAAAGTCATCTCAGAATTGGCTGTGAGTTTTACTTCTGGATTTCCGTGCATATTGAATCTTTATCTTGTCATTTACATCCTTGTAATGGTCTCTGCTTCGCAGGGATCCTTGAAGCTTTGGTGGAAGTTGTAAAAGTGAGAGGCCATTTGGAAGTCAGTGTGGATCTGTGCAAAGGTAAATCTTATTTTAGTGGCTCCACTCTGGAAGTTGGGCTTCCAAAGTTGTCAGGAGTCTGTTTATTCAAAACACAAAGACAGCCTGGTCTGGTCTGTAGGGAGGAGGCAGACACACCCAGGCCCCTTTCCCTGTTGGGCATGGAAATGAAACGGGGCACCACATTCTCAGGGCACTAAGATCAAACGCTCACATCCTGGGCTAAAGGGACCCTAGTGACTGCACAGCCCTGACAAAGCCACTTCCCCTGTGAACCTCCATCCATTTCTTTGCCTGTAAAATGAAAATTACAAGCAGACATGGTGGCCTCTGACTCAGGAGCCTCAGACAGGAGGACCACGAATTTAAGGTCAGCTTGCACCACACTGTGAGACCCTGTCTCAGAAAAAAACAAACGAAGGGACACTTAGATAGCTCAGTGGTAAGGGTGTCTACAGCTAAGCCGGATGATCTGGATTCAAACCAGAAAACACTTGGTAGAAGACGAGAACCAGCTCCTGCAAGTTGGTCCCTGCCCTCCACACAAGCATCCTGTGGAAGGGGCATTCCCATACCCATTAATTAATATAATAAAATAGTAAAACAAACAAGCAAGCAAATGGCTGATGGAGAACCAAGTAAGATAGCCTAGGGAAAACACCAAGCACCATTTACAAAACATTTTAAGGACCCACTCATTCCTAGCCATTTCTGTTACTAGAGCAATTAATACGAGTCCGGTTATAGTCATCACAACTTTTGTTTGAAACAATATTTCTCTGGAATATTACCTGACAATAAAAAGGAACAAGCGTTAACTAAACAGAGCTAATGGCAATCTATCTGAATGAAGAAGGTCAGTCCCCGAGAACCAGTCACTCCTCGACGCTTTAGTTAAGATGACAATGATGAAGCAAAGGGCCACAGCATATTTAAATTCATTTATATAAGATTCTTAAAATGACAGAATTAGAGATGGAGCCCAGATTAGTAGTTGCCAGGGTAACATTAGGGATGCTGGGAGGGAAATGTATGTCTTTAGATGGCAGCAGAGAGAACAACCTGTCACGAAACAACTCAGGAACTCCCTTGACATGGTGGGCATGTGACCCTGCACACGCCCTAAGGGAGAAGAACTATATTCATATATTATATTGATGTCAGTTTCTTAATCCACACCGCCTTGTCACTGTGTAAGACACAGCTCCTGAGCAAAGTCGGGAGACATACCACCATTGCATTTTTTGATGCATTTCTTGCACTGTCTTTACAACCTTCTGTGACTCTACACTCACTTCAAAATAAATAGTAAAAAAAATTATTTATGAAATCAAAATATAGTGCACAATGGAGTCAAACACTATGCTAGGATAAGATGTTCATCTTGGCATAACATTGTTTCCCTCAGATTTAAAAGCTGTATCGTTTAATTTGCTGTGCAATTTACATAGCATTGATTCTTCCCAAACAATATCAGAGCTCTAAACCCCCTTTGATGCAATAAACTCATTAGAAAACATGTCCAGTCTGATTTTTAATTAGTGGCATCTTTCCTGGAACTGCCCTCTGGCCCTAATCTGGACTTGCTGCTCTCTCAGATCATTCTGGAAGCATTCATGTCAGCAGGACTCTGGTGACCAATTATGTACAGCAAAATCTTGGGTTTTTTTGGTTTTTTTTTTTTTTTTTTTTTGCTTTTTAAAAGAGTGTTGAGATTTCAGAACATGTAATCTTTCATTTTTGCTTGCCTGTGCTGTCTGACTTTGCCGAAACAACTCGTGCATAGCATGTTCTTGCCATGTGAAGAGGGAAGACCACGTATAGGCACAAAAATAAAAGGTTTTTCTTTTAGTAGCTTGAACATGTGTGCCTGGGTCTCTGATCCCCAACTGGCACAGACTCCGGAGGTACTACCTAGAGATCAACAGTAACCCTTTACCCTAAGTGTGTACCTAAGTAGGGGTCTGTGTGGATTTGGGTATGTTTTACTAGGAATCTAACCCGAAGCTTTGCCAGGGCTACACAGCACTCTGCCGCTGAGCTCTGTTCTCAGCCCCTGCATTTTAATCTTGACCAACTCCTTTGCACCAAGGCAGGGCTCTTGTCCAAATTCTCAGTGGGGAGGTGGTAGGGAGCAGCTGAGCCCAACAATGAGAAAAGGCAGACTAGAGACCACGGCAGCGGGCAGATCCCAGAACGATTATTTAACCAAGAAGCTGCTCTGTTTCATCGCTAAATTTAACCTCATCCGGATTCTCTCACATCTTGTTAGATCAAGGAGTCTCCTATCTCCTTCACAGACTGGACTACTCTACAGTGACTTTCTCCCAGCCAGAGAGGGTGAAAGGGAAAGCTAAAGAAATGGCTGGGAGAAGAAGGAAAGGGTGAGCGGAATCTTCAGAAGGGGCAGGCTCCACCACACACCAGTTTTTCTCAGCAGGAAGCATGACTCCCCATGGGTCCCCTTTGGGCCCAGAGGAGTGAGACACCCAGTGCCCACCCCACCTTCCCAGTGGCACAGCAGGGTTCTTCCTGCAGATTCCTGGGGGCTGTGTAGATTTTCAGAAGTCTGTGTCTTTGTAATAAATACTAAAGAGAGAAGCTTTGAAGTCAGCATATTGGGTGGAAATGTGTCTCTTTGCCTCAGAAATTCTGAGATAAAACTCACCAAACCCATCATGCAGCAGTTGGTGATTTTTTTTCTGTCGCAGATGTGTGTGTGTACATGTGTGTGTGTGTATTTGCTCCTCTGGTAAAAATATAAATGGACTAAACAGCTCCCCACCCCACCCCCAGTTCCCCTGGCTGGTTTTGCTTTATGTTCAAGAACAAGTTATTAATGGCATTTCCGGTAAATCATTTCCTATCTCCTACAATCTTTCAAGGTTCTTGAGTATATTAAAACACTTCCCAAGAACATTATAAGAAAAATGATCTTCCATGGTACAGCTCACCATATAATGGCACCCTCCCGCTTTCTATCCTGTAGCCCCTCTTAACAAAATGCCATGGTTTAAGTGCAGAAATCTCAGAGAATCTTGTGGCAATCTAGAGTGCTCTGAATTTGATTGTTTGATTTAAAGAGATAGGCAGGAAAGATACAGCAAGCCTTCCTCCAGTATGAGGTGGGTTTCCCTAAGTGTATAAAAGATCTCAGCAAGGCTTAATCGATTTCTTTCACCTTGAGGCTGGAGCAATGACTCAGCCCGGAGAGCATGTTGCTGGAGGAGAAGTCCTGAGTTCAATTCCCAACACCCAAATCAGCAGCTCCCAACTACCTATAACTCAGCTCCAGGGGATCTGAAACCCTCTCTGGCCTTCAAGGGCAATACAGTCACATGCACAGACACGAGCATGAATGCATTTTTTAAAGCAAATCTATGTGTTTGTATAAGACAAGGAGCACCTGGGTCTGCTGTGAAGACAGACAAAGGCTGTGCACACACCCCAGATGCCGTTACTTCAAACAGAGGTCTCCCCATCTGTATAGATAAATTGTTAATTTTTATTGAAAAGCCCAGGAAGTCAGAACCTGCTGGACAAGCATGTGGTGGCTCACAGGGACAAAGGGAGCTCTTCATGTTTCTTCAATTCTACTTTTAATACCAAAGTCATTTCTCTGATGATGGGACAATATCACTAAATTAAGAGACCCTGGGACCCTTTATGTTAGTCTGTATTTTTCAAAATAACACAAAATTCACTTCCTCTCTCCCCTTTCTCCCCAGTATGCTCCTCCTCCATCTCAGACTCTTGAGCTGAGAAAATTCATCTCTGCTCCTTTTCTGAAATTCAAAAAAAAAAAAGTAACTTTTTTTGGGTATTCACTTCACTTTCCCCATATTTTTCATTTTATTTTTTTTAAGTCGTTTTCTCCTTAAGAATATACAAAGCAGCTCTAAACTGGGGTTTCCTCCATGGAGCTAGGGAGAGGCAGGGTGAGACATTTAACTTCACTCCTTTCGCCACTATTAAAATTGTGCAAAGGCCGGGCGGTGGTGGCGCACGCCTGTAATCCCAGCACTCGGGAGGCAGAGGCAGGCGGATCTCTGTGAGTTCGAGGCCAGCCTGGTCTACCAAGGGAGTTCCAGGACAGGCTCCAAAGCTACAGAGAAACCCTGTCTCGAAAATCCAAAAAAAAAATTAAAATAAAATAAAATAAAATTGTGCAAAGTTCTTTATATAATCTAAAATCATTTTTCTAATTACCATGAGTATAGGTTTACTGTGGATAATTTGTTAAAATATAGAAAAAAAACTGTGAAAAACTGAATGTCATTTTCATTCTTCAAGAATATGTCTGGTACGTCAAGTTCCTCTAGATAGGAAACCTGTAGGTTTCTGGATTGTGATAGGGAACAGGGAACGTGCCCTGAGTTGTAAATGGTGTCTCAGAGTCACAGTGCTTCTGATAGCTTCTTAATCTCCATCCCCAGGTACCTGACAGCCATCTTTTTGTGTGTGATTTCGTGTTAATGCTTGTCTGTTTGCCTTTAAACTACTTTTTTTTTTATTTTGCTTTTTGGTACGAGTATCATGTAGTCCAGGCTGGTTTTGAATTCCCGATCCCCCTGCTCATCTCTTGAATGCCTAGACTCTGTGGTGTCTATGATCAAATCCTGGGCCTCTCCTATGCTAGACAATCACGCTATAGCCTGAGCCCCAACTTCTACACTGCAGCCGTTGTCTTCTCTCCTGTTCTGTGAGCCTGCGGGTATTTGCTTCTTTTGACCCCTGCTCATAGATTCTTACTGTATTTTCCAGATGGATAAAGGTTTGTGTGCTCAACTTGGCATCTTTAACTAGACGCTGCCCATAAACGACTTGAAATATTTAACAGTCTTTCGATGCCTGCATAATCATTGTTGCATGAGCCATGATTTATTTAATCTCATCTTATAGGTATGTTTTTGTCTCTATTATTTATATTGCTAAGACAAAATACTAAAAGACAGGCTCTTGGCAGGTACGTACATCTAAGGATTGGAATGGAGTCCGTGTCTATGTCCCAGGGTTAAAGGAGTGCCCTCCCCCGCTCCCTGTGAATCTGCCCTGTCTCTCTGTGCTCCACTTTCTGAGATTGCTCCTCCTTGAGAAATGGGCCTCAATTCTGCTTGACTTCTCTTTGGCTTTTGTTCTCCACACAGCTCCTCAGGGAAACATCTGCGCTGTGCTCACCTAACCAACACAGCTTTCAGGGCTCTTTTCCAATCCTCATTTGCATTTTGCCTGATTTCCCATTTTGGATCTTCTTCATCAGAATGTTGGGCCTTAAAAAAAAAACTTAATTCTATTTTTTCTAATTATGTATAGGTGCTTAGTCCGCACGTATGTCTGTGTACCACGTACATGTAGCGCCTGCAGGGGCCAGAGAATGGTGTTGGATTCCCTGGAACTGAAGTTATAGGTGGTTATGAGCCATCATGTGGGTGCTGGGTATTGAACCTGAGTCCTCTGAAAGAGGAGCCAGTGCCCTTAGCTACTGAACCATCTAGCCCAGGATGCTCCAGTCTTTACTCTTCAGCCTAGTTAACACTAACGTTCCTAGACTGCACTGTTTCCTCTGTTCATCAGCTTACTGGGTTGAATGAGGATTTGTGCCTTAGCTGTATTTAAGTCTGTATCTTAGTACCTCTGCGGTCACTGTATGATTAAACCTGACTGTGGTTTTGTTGGTCTGAGCAGGGAGAGAGCTTGACAAATTAAAAAACTAGACAGGCATTGGGTATTTTTGCAGGTAGATGCTCCTCTGTGTGAAGAGCTGACTTTTCACTGTCTAAATGAGCGGGCTTGAATGTGTTTGGGGAACAGGGGAGAGGTCTGCAGCAGAGCATGGTCCCAACTGACAGCCTTCCGCAGGGCCAGGAAGAAACCCTATTGACTTTCTAGCCTGTTCCGTAATCACTAACCAAAGATAAAGACCTGAAAGTTGCCCACAGGACTCAGGGCCCCGTTAGCTCCCAATTTCAATGGTTTTTCTGCGGTAGATAATTACTCTTCATTATCCCCTTGACTGAGTTAGAACCACTCAGGAAACACACCTCTGAGGCCATCCGGGAGGCCAGGTGTACAGGATAACTAAGATAAAAGCCCTGCCCCAGCTACCATGACTCATCCCATAGACAACTGAATGAAAATAAGAGAGCTGAGCACCAGCATTTGTCTCTCTCTGCTTCCTGACTTTGGAGCAATATGACCAGCTACCTCACCGCTCCTGCCCGCCACGTCTTCCCTGCCATGGTGAACTATATCACCTCTTGAGCCATGAGTCAAAATGAACCCTTCCTGTTGTGAACTATTTGTGTAAACTGTGGGAAGATGTGTCACTGTGATTGGTTCAACTAAGAGCTAAGTGGCCAATAGTTAGGTAGGAAGAGAATGGGCGGGATTTCCGGGGAAAGAGAGAACTCTGGGAAGGAGAAAGTTGGGATTAGCCAGCGAGAGACAGAGAGGAAACAGGAGGTATGGGATGGAAGAAAAATAAGACCATGTGGTTGGGTTAATGTAAGTTACAAGAGCTAGTTGAGAACTGGCCTAAGCTAAGACTGAGCTTTCATAATTAATAAGTTTTCGTATCATTATTTGCAGTCTGATGGTCCCAACAACAAAGTTCTGCTACATCCTCCCTTTCCTCTCTTCCTCTCCCCTTCCTAGGTGGCTCTGTCAAGTATTTTTTTTTTACAGCAACAAATAGAGCAATGAACATACTCTTCTGGTAAAGAAGCATCCAGATGCCGCTTGCCCAATGCCTGAGACTACCAAACGCTGCAGCAGCTTTAGTTTATCATGATGACATCACAAAAGGCCGGAGATGGGAGTGACGGTCTCTCTGACTCTACTTCTTGCTCTTGCTGTATCCGTTCTATTTCACCATTCAGTATTTATCTTTGGCCATGTGTCAGCTTGTCTGTTTCTGTTATGCACTCTTTACTTCTCCTTTCTTCTCCTTTTTATTTGAATGTCTCTCATTGGTCTTTCCCACCTTCTTCCCCTCTTCAACAGCTGACATGTCAAATGTCCCCTACGTATTGGAGAGCTGTCCATTGCTGCTTGGTTCATGCATTCAGCTGTTTTCTATTCCCGGTTTTAGAGATGACTAGGCTTTTTTATTATTATTTTTATTTTTATTTTTTTTTTGAGACAGGGTTTCTCTGTAGCTTTTGGTTCCTGTCCTGGAACTAGCTCTTGCAGACCAGGCTGGCCTCGAACTCACAGAGATCCGCCTGCCTCTGCCTCCCGAGTGATGGATTAAAGGCGTGCGCCACCACCGCCCGGCTATTATTATTATTTTTGATGTGATTTTTCTCTCTTTAAAGCACAATTTACACTTGCATTATTGGTGTCATGGCCCCACCTTTGTCCTCTGGTAGTAAAGTTTCTTCGTATGCAGGAGCACTCTCAGGCAACTCTTCCCAAAGACCATCAAGATTCTGTTATTTTCCCTACCCACTTTTTTTCTGTTTTCATGTCTATGTTGTTTCCCGTGGATGTAAGTCAATGTATCAAGTGCATGTCTGGTGCCCACAGAGACCAGAAGAGGGTGTCGGCTCCCCTGGAACTGGAGTCACAGTTGTGAGGCATCATGGGGGTGCTGGGATTGAACCTGGGTCCTCTAAAAGAGTAACCAGTGCTCTTAACTGTTAAGCTGTCTCCCCAGCACCTTTCTTCTTGGTCACTTAAAAAAGGGTTATTAGCAGTAGAAGTAAGGCAGATTTCAAACATAGACAAGGAAAGTCCCAGCCAGGCTTTCTCTCTGAACTTACCAGCAGTCACCTGACAGGAGCATCAACCTTCTTAACCCCTGGTTCTCTGGCTTTTGTTATCTGTCTCACTAGGTAGTCCAAGATAAGTTCAAGCTGGAGGTACACACCTTCCTCAGAGTGCTGGGATTTGAGGGTATATACCACATCACACCCCCATGCCCCATCTCCCCATACCCCAGCCTCCCATACTTCACTCCTAACCCCCCACACCCTCACCCTCATACCCTACTCCCAAGCCCCACACCCAGCCCCTCACACCCCCACACCCAGCCCCTCACACCCCCACACCCAGCCCCTCACATCCCCACACCCAGCCCCTCACACACCCACACCCAGCCCCTCACATCCCCACACCCAGCTTCTGTCTCTCATCTTTTCCTCATCTTCATTGAGAGAGAAACAAAGCTCTTCACTTAATAAAAACAAGCCCTGAAGACTCAGAGTAGCCAAATGCAGCAGTTTGTTTTATGACTTTACAAAGCGGGGCATGAGCCCCAACAGGCAGGCTGATTGAATGCTGAGAGAAGCTTCTATAACCCTACCACGAGCCCCAACCTTGGCTGCGCAGGGTGCAGTCTTCCACACCATCTAGGTGCTTCCCTCTGCCACTTATGTTCATCTTTTGTGTTTTTTTTTCCAACTAAAATCGTATGTGTTTATCTCTACCTTTTACATCCTGTTCATTTTAAAGCTTAACCTGACCGTGTCATAGCTAAAGGTCACTAGGAATCCTGGCTGTTCGAAATTTTCTTCTCCAAGCGTCCAGCTTGCTGGGGAGTAGGGTAGCTTGGCCACTTCCTCGTGTTTTCTGTTTGTCTGCAAGGGAACCCACGAAGATTCCAGACACTCCATTTTGTAAATGAACCATCAGATTTTCTCTCTTACACCTATCTAACATGATACATCTCATTGTTTAGTTCCAAATTGTTTTCTCTCCATGTGTGTGTAGTAGCCCTTCTTCTCAGAGCCGTGCCTGGCAACTGTCACTGTCCTCAAGGGGCAGACATCGAGTGAGCAAGCTAACCATTTAATCTCCACCATGTCTTCTCTCATCACCCCCATTTTAAAGATGAGAAAATAGAGGCATGGGATATTTGGGTACTTGTAACAGTTATACCATTTGTAGGTGAAAGGGCCAGCATCCTAACCCCAGCATTCTTGTTTAGCAGTCCTTGCTGGTCGTTAACTAGAGTGCCTAGGTTTCTGCTGCTCGTTTTTCTTCTAAGCAAAATAGAGGGGTTTTTTTTGTTGTTTTTTTTTGTTTTTTTTTTTTTTTT
>NW_004949158.1:541327-543686 GCF_000317375.1 Microtus ochrogaster
GTAGACCAGGCTGGTCTCGAACTCACAGAGATCTGCCTGCCTCTGCCTCCCGAGTGCTGGGATTAAAGGCGTGCGCCACCACCGCCCGGCTAGAGTTTTTTTTTAGAGCCCTGTGAAGAGCCCCTTTCAGCCTCTCCCATTGCTGCTCTCTGCAGGGTGCCTTGCAGGTATCGCCTGTCCTGTCCTGAGCTGGTGTCCCCTTCCCACCTGTGCCTGTCTGGTTTGCCGTATGAAGCTGTCTTCCTGTGACTGCTGAGCAAGAGTGGGGCCTGAACCTGTGCAATTAAAACTCCCAGATCCACCCAAGGCGAGTAGCAGCTCTCATTTCTCTCCCTTTCCTGGGGTTGGAGTGATTTTTTTCCCTCTCTTTTCTACTCACAGACACTCCTTTTTCTAGCTGAAAATAGAAAGCTTTATCAGATTGGAATAACAGTCCTTTTCGCTGTAGTTTTTTTCCCTAAAGACTGGATGAATTTGGGCTTCGTCAGAAAGCCATCTGCTGTGTATGCACAGACCTGTTTGGAGCCAGAAAAAGAAAACGAGGGAGGAGAAAACCCTGGCTTCTCATCTTCATGCAAAGAGCTGTAGCCTGTGGATTCCAGCTCCTCCAAAGGCAGCTGGACCCTGCCAGTGTGTGTGACTGGGGGCCTAGAATCAGGGCATTCTCGTTGGGCACAGAGACCTTGCAGTCAATGAAGAAAAGACTCTGACTGAAGGGGGGTGGTCCCAACCCAGTTTTCTACAGACATGTATTGGTTAATGGCTGGCCATTTCACCCACACTATTTCCTTTCCTGGTCATAATTAACTGTTTGTCATTCCTGCAACGTTAGACCTTATCAGTCTCAGGCCGGGACTATCTCAGACCATTGAGTTTTCCAGAGGCCACCTCATTCTATCGCTGAGTACCCTTGCCACCACGGGAGCACTCACACCAAGGGAGCACTCACATTTGCTGCTGTAAAAAGGCAGAGAAGCAATCACCTTCCGTGTTGTCAAGGAGCAGTGGGGACGGCCACACTTGCTACTGAAGATGAAGAAATGGAGCACTTACATTTGCTCCTATAGACGAGCACTCTTAGTCGGGTGTCAATGACAAGAGGGAGCACTCACATTCACTGGAGAGAAGCAGAGGGAGCACTCATATTCATCGCCGTAGATGAATAGGCCCTCCACTAACGACAGAGTCTCAGGGTCCTGAAGAAAACTATCTCTACCTTCCTCAGGCCACCAAGGCAAAAATCAAAGTCAAGCTCTTTCACAGTCTTAAGAATGGTCAATACTTGGGGCTGGAGAGAGGACTCAGCAGGTAAGAGCACCAGCTGCTCTTCCAGAGGACCTAGGTTCAATTCTCCACACATTTGTGGCAGCTAAAACCTGTAAGTTACTCCAGTTCCAGGGAATCCGATGTCTTTTTCTGGTCTCCACGGGCACTAGGCAAGTGTGTGGTGTACAGACATACATGTGGGCAAAACACCCATACACATAAAAGAGTTTTAATTAAAAAGATACTTAACGCTGATAGTGGTGGCACACACCGTTAATCCCAGCACTCAAGAGGCAGAGGCAGGTGGATCTCTATAAATTCGAGGCCAGACTGGTCTACAAAGCGAGTTCCAGGACATCCAGGGCTGGTACACAGAGAAACCCTGTCTCGAAAAATACCAAAATAAATAAGTAAATAAAAACAAAAAGATACTCGATACTTTTTTTAAATCAATTTAATTTTTAAAAATAATTTATTTTATTTTATTTGCATTGGTGTTTTGCCTGCGTGCATGTCTGTGTGAGGGTGTCAAGTCTTGGAGTTATAGACAGTTGTGAGCTGCCATGTAGGTCCTGGGAATTGAACAATGGGCGCTCTTAACAGCTAAGCCATCTCTCCAGCCCTCAATTTAAGTTTTAAGGTTTGTATTTTCACAAGTACAAAAGTAATATAAGCTGGTTATAAAACATTCCAATTATATATATCTTTGAAAGTTGAAGCCCTTTGCTTCCTTGCTGCAGGGGTAGTTACTCTGACTTTCTGCCTTTTGCACACTTGTGACTTATGTAAATCTGCATACTTGGTTGTGCTGTGTACTTTCCAAAGCAAGACCCTCCCCTCTTGTTGGGGACTGCAGACCACCAGACCCTGAATTTCCTGACCACGAGACCCTGATGGGGGGGCTATAGCTGAAGGACTCTGAGAGCTTGGGCGTGGCCAGAGCCCTATATAAGCTTCCCTGGCACACAGTAAAGTTGGCATTCTTGCTTCATTTCAAAAATGACCCATGTCTCTGTGTGTGTGTGTGTGTGCATGTGCGTGTGCGTGTGCGTGTGCGTGTGTGTGTGTGTGTGTGTGTGTGTGTGTGTGTGTG
>NW_004949158.1:543786-547277 GCF_000317375.1 Microtus ochrogaster
GTGTGTGTGTGTGTGTGTGTGTGTGTGTGTGTGTGTGAATCTCCAGCCCCTTGCCCTGCTCCTGAACTGGTGTCCTGTCCCTGCAGGCCCTCCATTACAGGCATAGTACCGTTGTATATGTAGTACAGGTGCTACGGGACCATAGCACGGATGCCCTACCCTCTCACCTCCAGTATGAGGTACCATAATTACTCCAGTACATACTTACTATGTAGTGTCTGCCTTTCCTTCTAGACTGTCATGTCTACAAGAAATTAGATCCCAGTCCTTTGAGGGCAAATGAGGAACTCTGACATCTAAGCACATCTTCCTCTTAGAAACTGTGGGAACTCGTGACCATGTTCCCAACCAGAGGTCTTGCCAGGATCCAAACTATCCCATGGAGGAGCCTCCCCATTCCACTGTGAGGGTAAAGTCCTGCTCCATTTGACATCTTCAGTAGATGGCTTACAGAGGAAAGATTATCAGTCATTATTTTAGAGCACAGAACGGTGTTCAGGGACTGACTTGTGAGGTCTCTGGTTGAGTAAGCGATTCAGTCATAAAGGGCGGTTCTACTTGGCCTCCATGCTGACAGAGTGTGGGCCTCTCAGCTCTTGGTTGCCTCCCACTGCCCTGGGCTCAGAGCCCTACTGTTTGTTCAGCTCCAGGAGCTGCAGCAGACCAGGGGCTCCATGGTGTCCCCCAGAGATGAGGCTCTGGAGAGCCTCGCTGTGGTGCAGCAAGACTCTTGTGGCTAGCTCTGTACAGAACAGGCCCATCTACACAACCAAAGCTGGGCAAGGATCCATGCAAGTCCTACCCATCCAGAAATTCTCAGGGGCACAACTGCCAGGGATGTCCAGCCTCCCAGATGGCTCTGTTATGCTGTGATCTTTTTTTATGTATTCATTATCCGGTCTTACATAGACTTGGCTCCTTCATTTCAGAGGAGACAATTTTCTTCAGAGCGAAATTGTGCCAATTCTTCAACAATATATCTCCACTTAAAGGACATTCGTCTTATTCCCTTCGGTTTTGATTTTCTTTTAAGCTAGTTTCAGAAGGTAATTCTGATATAGAATTGTGTAATTTGGTCTTTTGAACACTCGTTGCTTTAATCATAAAAAGGGAAATATTCTTTCTCTCCCTGTTTTTTTTTTCTTCCCTCCTCCTCTCCCTCCCTCTGTCTTCCATCCACACACCCGCTGGACTTCTTTCTCTTCTTGCTTTGCTTTCTCTTTCTCATACTTCTTTGTCTCCTTCTCCTTCTTTCTTCTAAGGTACAACACCTGATTCTTGTGTGTGGCATGGTTGTGCACACAGTTAAACAGTCCCCCTGCCTCTGCCTCTGCCTCCTGGATGATGGAATTTCAGTTCTGCACCATCACATCTAGCCAGCATTTGATTTCTTTTGAAAATTTGTATTTTTATTTTATGTGCATGAGTGTTTTGCCCCCGTGGATGGATGTGTACCACACAGATGCCTGTTGCCCATGGAGACAAGGGAGGATACAGGATTCCCCCGGAGCTGTAGTTGCAGGTGGTGGTGAGCTGCCATCTGGGTGCTGGAAATCAACCTCAAGCTCTCTGCAAGAGCAAAAGTGCTCTTAACCACTGAGTCATCTCTCTGGCCGCCAGCATCTGATCTTTAAATATGGTTTTATTAAAAAAAAAAAAAACTCTCTTCATAGCCAGGCGATGGTGGTGCACGCCTTTAATCCCAGCACTCGGGAGGCAGAGGCAGGCGAATCTCTGTGAGTTCGAGACCAGCCTGGTCTACAGAGCTAGTTCCAGGACAGGCTCCAAAGCCACAGAGAAACCCTGTCTCGAAAAACCGGAAAAAAAAAACTCTCTCTTCATAAAAGATGTTAATTCTACTTCCCCCTAAAAAAATTTACTGTGCAAAACTAACTTACCAGATATTAAAATATCTTTCAACGTTCCAGTCACCAGATCTATAAGATTACACAGTCAGAGCATGGCACATAGAGCACTATAAACACATTATAAAAGAAACGTTTCAAATCAAGAGAGAGATAGATTACTCAAGAAATGGTGGTGGTGACAACACTGGATGGCCATTTGAAAAACTAAGCCTGGATCCAAACCTTACTTTTATAGCAAACTAAAATCCAGCAATATCGCCAAAGGTCACGTATAAAATGTAATCATAAAAATAATAAAAGATAAGTTAAGTTTTAATAATTTTGGGACAGAGAGACCTTTAAAAGTAAAAACATAAAAAATCCAAACAGAGAGTTATAGTAGCTTTTGCTCTATAAAAATGAAAAAAAAAATCCCACTTAACATTCTGAATGACAGAGAACAAATCCTTAATTTACCTAAACACATACACACTTCTATACAATAAAATTAGGACCCATCTACAGAAAGCTTTTACAAACCAAAAATATCAGCTATCATGGGGAATGGAATCCTTTACTTCTCTCTCTTCATAATTGGATTTCCTTACAGTAAGGTTTGTTTGGGAGGGGGCAAACCAGGGCCCGGGGCTTTGTGCGTGCACAGAAAGTATCTCTAATGTTAAAGCTGTTACTAAGAAAAACGGTTATACATAGATGGACATTTTCAGTAGTTAGATCCAAAGCCCAAAATGCATTTCCAGGAATCATCTTATGCTTCTTCTCTCTCCTATAAATCATTAAGAGCCTTCAATAATCCGTGTTGTAAACTAATACTAATCCAGACAGACAAGATGCTCGAGAGATAGTGGGGAAAATCAGAGACACAAATATGGAACCGTAGCCTGGAAATGTAGAATTTGTTCTACAAAACCTGATTTCAATATATATCTTTGGATTAAATTTGTTTGAAAAAAAATCCTCCAAGGATAACAGTCCATTTAGCAAAAGTTCTTTCTCCCCAAGACATTCATTTTTAATACCAAGGTCTTTTTGTCTTAATACAGGTGTTGCCTTGCCACCTCTCTCCTTTCTCCTGACATCTAAGTTGTCCCATTAAACAAAATGTATGATTTAAATTTCAATTTTACTGAAGCTGCGGGTAGAATTAAAGGGATCATTCAGATGAGTGATTTCATTGAATGCCATTTCACATAAATTTACATAAAGCCTCAAAAAGAAACTGCACAGCCTCTAAAAATTCTGCTGAAGGAGAAAGGAGGAAAATGTATATTTATTTATTGGGCACCTATGGTTGTCAAGCACCGAAGTGGATGACTTTAAGTCATCTCATTTAATCCTTATGGCCAGCAGGCCACATCGGCAGTCTCACTGTCTAGGGGGACAGAATAGTCCCCTGGAAGATGGGGTGATCCGCAGAGAGTCCTGCCCAGCTGAGTAGAGCACACACTCTTGACCTTCCCTCAACCCCATGATCCAAATGTAGCTATTTCCTCTTAAAGGGGAACTTACACAGTATCAAGCATCCACAGGTCCTAAAAAGTGCTCTGCTAGCCTCCCAAGCATCCACGGGTCCTAAAAAGTGCTCTGCTAGCCTCCCAAGCATCCACGGGTCCTAAAAAGTGC
>NW_004949158.1:547377-549256 GCF_000317375.1 Microtus ochrogaster
AAAAGTGCTCTGCTAGCCTCCCAAGCATCCACGGGTCCTAAAAAGTGCTCTGCTAGCCTCCCAAGCATCCACGGGTCCTAAAAAGTGCTCTGCTAATCTCTCAAGCATCCACGGGTCCTAAAAAGTGCTCTGCTAATCTCTCAAGCATCCACGGGACCTAAAAAGTGCTCTGCTAATCTCTCAAACATCCATGGGTCCTAAAAAGTGCTCTGCTAGCCTCTCAAGCACCCACAGGTCCTAAAAAGTGTTCTGCTAGCCTCTCAAGCGCTCTTCACAGATGAGGCCTCTCCACCTCTGGGAAGTAACTGCATTGTCCCCTGCACACGTACAGATGAACTGTGGGGGCCACACCATGACTGTTCCCAAGGCATAGAGTCCAGAGTGGTCATCTTTTGCCATGGCCAAGGTTGGAGTCCTGTCACGCTCTCCCCCCTCCCCACTCCTCCGCTAGATGCTGCTGGTGTCACGAACACTAGTGGTTCAGGCTCCCACACTCAATGTCTGCACAAGTGACTCGCCCTCTCAGTACCCACCTCCTTCTCTGAAAGCTGAAGTCCACGTGTAACAGCGTCATGGATTTCATGTTCAAAACCAGCGTGCTCAGCACAGTGCCCAGCATGACAAGTGCACCATTGCTCTTGCAACGGAAACCCCAGCTTCGTGTCTGAGGTCCATTCATTAGCAGACCTCAGATCACCCTTCCTGGATCTTCAAGTCATTGCATCTCCACCAAACTGGTGTGCTGGACTCTTTCTTGCCTTTGGGACACATTTTCCCACATACCCCCCATGTGAACCATTACCATTGCTATTCCTGGCTTACCTGGATCCTAGGATGGCTGGCACAAGTTTGATCTGGGGACAGAGCCAAGTCTTCCCTGGGATAAACACAAGCCCAGCCACTGTGCTAATGGCATCAATGCTAAATTACAATCTTCCCTGCTGACAACTGGTCTATGGACTGTGAGGCACAGTGGTGGTAAGGAAGACCATGCCTGGGGTACAGGTGGTCCCTAAGAATCCCTCTTACTAGTAATTTTCCCTGCTGACAATCCTGCCAGAGACTTGTTCCAACAGAATGGCGGAAGGCTGGCCATGAAGGGGCATCTTCCCAGGGAGGAGCAAGCTGCTGGATGGCTGCTCTTCCCTCAGCACTGAAATCCCAGCACATTCTCCTGAGGTCCTGGGTTCTCTTTTGCCTTCTCTCTTCCTATCCACTTTCTTGACCTTCCTTAAAGCCATAGCTGATTGGCTCCCTATTGTCATCCTGTGGCCGTGTGACTCAGAGGATGGTCAGTCCATTGCCGACTCTGTCCACAGCTCTCCCCGCCTAGGACTCTGAGGGACTGAATGAGGAATTCCAGCCACAAAACTAAACCTTCCTGCCAAACCTCCCTCCCTCAATTCTTTATTCCCTTCCTTTAACAGCGTCAACTGCTCCCTCTTCAGGAAGTGCTTAGGAGGCTGGAAAGATGATTCAGTGGTTAAGAGCAACTGCTGCTCTTGCAGAGGACCTGGGTTCGATTCCCACGTGGTGGCTCTCAACCGTCTGTAACTCTAGTTCTCGTGGATCTGATGCCCTCTTCTGAACTCTGAGGGCTCCCGACATCATACACATATATGCATGGATGCAGAGCATCCAGACACACAAAATGAAATAAATCTAAAAGAAGAATAATGAAAAAATACCTTTTGCCTTCTGTGTTTGGGTGGTGGGGGCATAGGATTCCTTAATGTCCAGCTTCAAGATACCTTATCACCATTTATGACCTGCCCAAATCACTATGTTAGCTAGCAATCTCTCTCTCTCTCTCTCTCTCTCTCTCTCTCTCTCTCTCTCTCTCTCTCTCTCTCTCTGTGTGTGTGTGTGTGTGTGTGTG